>NC_051182.1:123886311-124143811 GCF_013339695.2 Rhipicephalus sanguineus
GGACATGTTTTCACTTTCATGTGTTATAACGATTCCTATGACAGAGGGATCAACCATATTTTTTCTCCTTTCCTTCCCTCCCCTCTCTCTGTAATCTTTCTATTCCCCTTCCTATAGGATAGCCAACCGGAAGTTTTTTTGGTTACCTCCATGCCTTCGCCTTCCTTTCTTTCTTATTTGTGTTTGAGCACCGCGCCTTAGGTGACAAGCTGTGTACGTTGTTAGCGCACGCTCGTCCTGTGTGTGTTATTTCGTGCCTCCTTTGTGCTTGAAAGCTTCTTGCCGTTCTTCGCGTAACATTTCAATGTGTTGCTATCGTATTCATTGCTTCGCCCTTTCGGCGAAACCGTGACTTTCTTGTTCAACTTAGTTATTTGGTTCATCATAACTGCGGCGACACCGGCGAAGACACTTACACCTCTTTTTTCTCCTTCCATTCTCTTTTCTGACCACCTGGTGCGCGCTGAATGGCTCGCTCCAAGCCGCGCCAGCGCTCAGTTTTGCGAAGCGGTGGCGCCCTTTCTTGACTCAGTGGGGAACTAGAGTCACTGGAAAATGTTCAGAGTATCGCATCTGTTTTCTGTGCGCCGCCGCCGGCGCGAATGGCTCACTCGCATCAGGTGACATTTCGCCGCCATATCCCTTCCAAGAGCTTTGGCTGCAGGTGCGCTGAACGCAGAGCGTGCTGGGCATTCAGCAGTAACACGGTTCCTAGAAGTACTTCGTCGCTTTTTTAAATGCGTCATGGAGATGCCAGCGAGTAGCTCACCAGCGACCGAACGTAATGTGGGAATCTCTTTTATTTTTGCGTTCCGTGCGGGTAAGGTTAACGTCAAAGAGCGTTGTTCTACGCGGCTGCATAGTTGCCCGCAATGAATTTGCCCCCTCGAGGAACACTCATTTCTGCAGAGACTACACAAACTTTGCTGGAAAAGCTCTCATGCGGCAGCATACTTCTCTTTTTCGGTTCACTTTGTTCAGCGATATAGAACATACATACCTTTCTATTTGCTCGGCTGTTTATATCTCGAGCTGTTGAACAGTTCGTGCGTGCATTTCGAGTTATAAGGGTGTCACGCACGAGAGCGAAATAAAAATTTATTGAAATAATAACTGTTTACTGGTATATGTTGAAGGCAATTGTGGAGTGATCATTTGCCATTGCACAAAACAGAAGCGTGGAACACTGCTGATAAACTTCGTATAAGGCAATGTTAATAAGCCAATGTTTTTAATTTTTTGCAAATAAAAATGTTGTAATGCTGCATTGCGCCTAGCGTACCATCACAATACTGTTTAGTGCGTGAGCACTGTGCCGAAGAAGCTTTAAGAGAGTACATTGTGAAAAAAAAGGTGAAGTCAAAAGCAGTGCAGGAACCCGAACCCCAGCTGTTTACGCGCTGGCAGCATCAACAACAAAAAAAACTGTCGGAAAGGAGCAAAATATTTGCAAGTGCGCTACAACCTTAGGAATAATAAGGAGACAAAAATAGGAAATGAAACACTTAGTTAGTGATGTCAAGTATTTATGATGACCAAGTTTCTACGAATACGTTAGGAAATGACAATTTATTCACAAAATAATATGCACTTTACCTACCCCACACCAATTCGCCCATGCATTCGGCTGCTGGCGTTCCGAACTGAGGCATCGATACGTCGCGCACAACTGTACACACACCACTACTATTACACATATCGCCCAGTTAAAGTAAAGTCGCTAGACTTTTTTCTAGCAAAGGGGAATATCTGTGGACTTTAACGAGGCGAAAACAGCGCACACTTCACGAGGACGGAAAGAGAGAGCAACAGGGCGCAGGCGCTGTTCCCTCTGTGCGTCCTCTCAAGTGTGTGCTGTTTACGCATTGTTATTATCAACCAACTAGCTCGAGATGTGTTATTCTAGGGACATTAAGTTGGACAGCAAGCATGGTGCGCAAGCAAGGCATGCGTCAGCGATCAGTCGAAGGATGCAATGTTGAATGTTCTGGATGTCGTTCAATAATGTTCTCAATTGCGCAGTGAAGTGAACCTGAACACCGACTACAAAGCTAGCGCAAACAGTCAGGTTTCACCAAGTGTCGAAGTAAATGGCATCTCTCACGAAGTTACTGCGCTAGTGCAACTACGTTTACAGCCCCGGACCTAGCGAACACACCCGGCCTTTACACGAAAAGAGACCGATGAAGCGATGAAGAGAGCTCGTGAGCACGTGGCCACATTCGCCGCACGTTCCCTTAGTAACACCGCTTACCGCGCAGTCGATTCATAACAGTCGACTCGAAATTACTTCTAATATCGTCTTGAAGAATAGACGCACATATGGCAGTTCCACCGAGCGTAACACGGCATCGAGGCGAAAAGATCGGTCACTTTTCAATAACGCTAGTTACGCGCCGGAGGGCCTGAAGGGCAAATGGCCGCCACCGCCCAAGTTCTGCCCGCGTGCAGCCTACCTTGCGGTGCTCTCCAAATTTTTCAGTAACTTACGGGGAACCTGCGGGGAACGCCATCTGGAGTCTGACGTCCAAGACGGCGAAAAGACGAGCCAGCTACGAGCTCCGCCACCTTGGCTCCGCTGTTAAAGCAATTGTTCGCGAGCCCAGGGCTTCGATGGACCTGTCATCTAGCATGAAGCAGCCGCCACAGAACCCGCTATACATGTGTCGCACTTGGTGGGCGCACGCAGCGCAAATCACGCAATTTCTGCTGGCGCGCGCTTCAGAGGAGGCACAATGGCAGCAAAACATATACGAGAACCCAGCCATCCAGCTGGCGCGTGATCCACTGAAGCAGCAATCGCGGTAATGAAAAGCAAACGCCTGTCGTCTGCGGAAAAAATCACAGCATATCCACGGGTTGAATGATGATGAGTGGGGCGAAGCTCCGGAGGGAATCATATGTAAACCTTGAAACTCTTCCGTGAAATTCGCCTAGTACATCATATAAGAAGCGCGAAACACCGTGTATATCTTAAACATCAAACTTTTATTGTATTGTTTGTTTACGCGGTCCCTTCATTATCATCGCTTTGTGATCGGTGAAATGCAGGGAAAGTGTCCGCTCCCGAGCAAAAAAGAAAGCACGCCAAGAGCGAGCACGTCTAGAAGCGAAACGGAAAGCGCGCCAAGAGCGACCGCGTTCCCCGCTCGCCCTGTGAGAATTAACGGCAAGGCTAGAGCAAGACACGACGCGCGTAGCGTTCCTCTTCGCGTTCCACGACGCGAGGTCGGTAGCATGCCCAACGAAAGCCAACGGAACGCGGTCGTGCAAGTGCTGCGGCTTCGCGAACAATGCACGGCGTTTACTGCACATAAAGCGTGTACATATTCCTCTTGCCGCCTTTCTCGTGCCGCCTCGGCCTCCCGCTCTCGTACGGCAGGATCTTGGCGGCGGCGTCGCGCAGCTTCACGACGCGCTTCTGACAGCGCCATCTCGCATCTTTCATCATCAACTACAAGAAAACCATGCCGTCATCTAGTGTTATATGCAATTTTACTCGTATACTCCCAGCGCCATCTATTGTAACATTCATAATCTAGTATACTCACAGCGCCATCAAGTGAGCAATTCATAAACTAGAGGTGGCTACATACTACTACAGCGGAGGGAACAACCCACACCCTAAGGAGCTTCGCTCCTAAAAGTTTGCTGCTCTCTCAGAGAGTAAGGCTGTTATTTGGTAGGCATGCCTTTTCAGGTGCTAATGCCTTTTCGGGTTTTTAAAGCTTGGCTAATGCACAGTGCGACGGCCCGCCCGCGCTGTGAAGTGGGCCAGCCTACCGTGAGCGGTGGATGATAAAGCTGGCATAGAACAAAGCATCACCCATCGCTACAAAATGCCGTGCCAAGCGTTGTTGCAGGCGATGCATTTAGCATTTCTCTCAGAGGGGCAGTACACTTCATTCAATAAAGTGCACTTAAACAATGATATAACTAAACCCGATTTACGATGCTCCCCATGTAACGAAGAAATTTATATTGCACGGCAAATACCAATGGGTTTATTGTTGTTATCAACCAAATTCAACGATATAAGTTGGCCGGCAAAACCAACTTAACGAAGTTTTTTCCTGAGATAACTAAGTAAAAAAGTGGTGGAGTTTAAAATTTTCAGAGAGGCGGGTTTTTCTTCGAGTGTGCGCGCTGACGCTTTTGCGTTGGAACATCCAGGCACCTTAGTCGCGGCTCTGGGTTTATTTTTGACGAAACTGCACGCTGCGCCCATGCACGGAACAACAGAACCGGTAGTCTGTAGCGCTACTGCGTACGGGATGATGCAACGGGTGTCAGTGGTTGCTTTCTTTAGTTCGTCGTTCGTGCTATAGATAACACTCATCGTCTCTTCGCAGATTTCTCATCACTTGACCTGCTCGCACAATCACTGCATTCATGTACAATGTCTTCGCATCTCGATGGTCTGTCACAGCTTCCCGTGACAGTACACGGGGCCTGTATCGCCCGGACACGGAGCCTCCCATGTCCAGTTGACGGGAAAAGTTTCATGTCCGGGACGCCCTCGCGGATTTTTCCCACGTCAGGCGTGGGTTGCCGGCAAAAACAATGTCGTGGTAGCTTCTGCTTGTCGATATGCTAGGATCGAAGTGCCGAACAGCCTTTCCTATGTTTTGCGAACTTCCCATTTAACGAAACAATTCAAGCGTGTCACTTGAATAACTCGAGTTTCAAATGTACATTTATTTCCACAGATATGCACATGATGCGTGTTTTTGAGCCATAAACACGCATCTGTTTCACCGCTCTAAAATATAATTTACAAATTTCCAACGCTCAATCAGGAACACAGCTGCAGATCAATGTTTACCCTGGTACCGGAATTTCTGCGTGCTTCACTACAATCTTACGGTCACACAACCTTTCTACGACATGTACTGCATTAAGTCATATTAATCGAAGATAACTTATATCACTGTGTTTATATCTGATTACAGAAGCGCCGCGCGCCTTGACAGCAGAATCCATCCGAGGCAGATCACGGGCTTGTACTTGCCCTAATTCGCGTTTTGCTTAAAGCGTAGCTTCAGGATCCCCCCATAGACTGCGGCAGAGTTCACTCGCGCAATCTTATGAAACTCTGTGACCACCACCTTATCGGAATTTTCACTGTAATCCTACTAGCAAAGGTGTGTCACTTTTACTGTTTCTCACATTGGCTTGAAGGAAGACTTCAGTGGTAATTCTGCATCATTAATCGCGCCACATTTCGTGTTTCTAGCAGGGCGACAGGAAACGCGTACAATTAGCGAGAAAGCATAAACAGGGACAGATC
Organism: Rhipicephalus sanguineus; assembly: GCF_013339695.2. Lineage (NCBI taxonomy): Eukaryota > Metazoa > Arthropoda > Arachnida > Ixodida > Ixodidae > Rhipicephalus > Rhipicephalus sanguineus. The sequence continues at coordinate 123,891,602 of NC_051182.1, forward strand.
ATACTCCTCAACCCTTTGAGCTGTTCTGTATACGATTGTATACACCACTTGTTTTTGTTACTTGTGTCGACTAGTCACTGAGAAGAGCAAGATACAGTGAGCTTTGGATTAATTGAACCTCCTGCGATATAAAAGTGCCTTCATTTAACTTAATTTTGCAGTCTAGTCTTCCATACGATCACACTGCGGAAGGCACTACCACGTCCGACGAGCCGCTCCACGTGCCGCTTCCCGCGACCCACGTCAAAAGTATAAGTTTTCTTCGCCGAAAATCAACAAAAGCAAAAACAAATTTGCAATATAGCACTAGCCTGAGATTTGGTTAGATGTATTGAAAAAAACGGAGCATGATTGACTTCAGGATAAAGAAATCTTGACATGCAATATAATTAGGATCAATTGCTACAACACACATAAAGCAACGTATTATGACAATATTTTTGTTGCAGTATAATATCGAGTGCCTTGAAAGAATGTTTTGTCAATTTGACGTATTTACAGATAGTTCTTCATAGGTGGCACCTGAAAGGGTTAATTTACACAGGCTCTTCTACATAACAAAAATGTTCCCGCGAATGCCGACATATGTAACTTGGAATGTGCAAAACAAAGATCGCTTTTTAATTAGGCATTTTCACGGTAGAATGCTCGCAGAATTCATGTTAGAAACATCGTGGCAAATCCTTCTAGAATACTGATGACTTTAAAAGTGAATGACAAATGAATCAAAGTGTCCTGCAGACATATTAACCAGCATCGATGTATGATGTTTGTTTATTTCACTGCATAGTATAAAACTTTTCGATTAACTGCTTTCCGTACAGTCATGGGAGTGACGGCGTCATTTTTAAATCAAACTAGAATGTTGAGCAAGAGCGGCGACTGGCACTCCGTGCCGACTGCATAACAGGCGACCGAGCGCGATTGTCAAGCATCGACTTTTTCCTGTAGGCATGATATCCTGGTGCCGGCGGAATCTATCGCTTTTATTGTCTTCAGCAAAACCGCGCATACGTTACGTCAAGCCGTCGGCCTTGGTAAATGAACTTTACGTGGCGGCATTTCCTGCGAACTATCAACCCAACTAGTATTTTCTCAAAGCACGTTTAGGGCCGGATTTTAATTTCTGCACGCTGATCGGCTATGCTGCTGAAATTTTGCCGCCGAGGGGCGCCTCGTGCCCTGCTGTGTTAGCTGTACATGTGGCGGGTGGTGTTGACAATTGGGTGCATGAAGCCCATAGAACAATACAGCGAACCGTCCGGCCCATCAGATTTTTAACGTCGAAGCTGTTGAAGCCGGACCGTAATGTCGACCCTATCATCATCATGACTAATATCATCATCATGAACGGGTATGTGCCACTAAAATTTCGGCAAATCCACTGTTCACCGCTACGGCTCGGCATTGTAAAGTATAGTGCAGTAAGGTGTTAAAAAGAAATTTATCTTGAGGAGGAGAGATGTAATGGTGAGGAGGAGCGAAAGGAAAAGGGGAGAGAGTAAAGCGTAGCACAGAAATATTGAGAAAGACAGAAATATAGAGAAAGAAATGTAGAACGGAAAAGAAAGAGAGACAGAGGGAACGTGAACGAAAGAGAGAGAAGTAGAGAGAGGCGAAAAAAGATAGAAAGAAATATAGACAGAAAAATTCCTTCCGAAAAAAGTTCTTCACGACACGCTATTCAAACCAGCGTACCTCGATCCGTACGCGATCGTCCTAACCACTCGGCCATGCAGGCACGCTACCTGGAGCGCCATGGGGCGACCTAAGAAAATGCGTACTCCCGAGATGAAAGCCGGGCATCTCGAAGCTAGACGTGTCGGTCAACGGGCAGTACGAGCGGCGACAGGCCAGTGCTTCACTTTACCAAGCTTTGCGCGACTTGGTGCAAACAATAAATTTTACAGCGAAAGCTGTTATAAGATCACAAGGGCCGCTTTTGACGACGCCGCCGCCGCCGGTGTACGTAACAGCTATCCCACGAAATAAGAAAAAAAAGAAAGTTGAAAAAATGTACAGCATGGAACGGGGTTCGAACCTGGGTCCTCTGCGTGGAAGCGCAGTATTCTACCTCAGAGCCATGCCGGTGCTTGAACCTGCTTTGCGAAAAACCTTATACAGGCTTCATGTCAGGAAGGAAACAATTACATACGTAATATAGCGTGGTAGAAGAGCAAAATAACAACCAGGCGTCACGCAACGTGAATTCTGACGACCACACGGATCTGGAGGAAAGTCTTCGACGGACGTACGCGGCAGGATTTTCACGTCATTCATCTCGTCTTCATAACTCCACATTCGCAAACCTTCTTGCCCTTCCATACAAATTTTGGTCTGCACGAAGTTAAGGAGGCGATCACGAGAGCACCGAGACGTCGGCGATAGATAGATAGATAGATAGATAGATAGATAGATAGATAGATAGATAGATAGATAGATAGATAATAGATAGATAGATAGTAGATAGATAGATAGCTAGATAGATAGATAGATAGATAGATAGATAGATAGATAGATAGATAGATAGATAGATAGATAGATAGATAGATAGATAGACAGACAGACAGACAGACGATCCACCTCGTAACGCTTGGAGCAAAACCATAAGATACAGCATAGAAGTACTCGCTGACTGCTACAGTTCTAGGAAACAGGAAGGCACATACGCGGGCTAGGCAACGCTGGAACACACTCCGCTACCAGCATGATGAGAACAAACATCTCTTGGTTGCAACGATCCCCGTATTCCTCACTGCTGTTATGAGGGTTCCTGGTCTGAAGGAGACTACACGTCCTCACGCCAGCAACACTTACGTTTCCCGCTTGGGGTAGCATTTATGTATGTTCTTTTTCTCTTACAAAATCCAGATTAAGTGCAAGGTACATAGAATGTATCGACGATCCCTCATGGTGTCGAGAACCTTATTGGCGCAGGAAGGGTAAATACCAAATATGCTATGCTTTGGAGTGCGGAGATTCCTAACGAGGAGCACGGGTATAAGCAGTGGGGCTATAGCTGGCCGCAAAATGATGGCCTTTTGTGCACCTCCCGTGGTCATATGCCAGGTCTAGCAAAAATGAAAGAGTGGTTGACCATACACTAACCACATAAGGTAGTTAGGAAGATGTGTCACTCACGAGGCGAGTTTCATTCATTCATTCTTTCATGACTTCCTTAGAATTGTATTATGACCAAGTGGTTCAATTGTTCTTTTTTTAGTCGTAACCCTCCGTCTTATATCCAATGAAATTGTGTAAAAAACGCTTGCAACCTTGTTTCATTCTGGTATTTAGTGTGCATCATGTGTTATTACTCAGCCTGCTTGGACTTTTTGTCCGCAGTATTCTATAAATAAATAAAATAAATAAATAAATAAATAAATAAGTGTAACACAAAGGAGGAGTTTCGCTGACAGCAGATGAGCGCCAGTCGCAAGAGGAGAAGGCACCGTTGCAAAACCAAGAACCGCAGCATGTGTAAAGGCGTGTTTTATATAACAACAAAAACAATTGCTATCTTACTCTTGCTTCAAAAACATGCAAAATTGATTGCCTAATGACTTGTGTTTTTAAAAGAGCCCTTCGCATTAATCAGAACACGTGACCAATTATCTGTAGAATGCTTGCAGTAAGAACGGAAATTGCTGTTTTTTCTTCATGAAGAGAATATTGTTAAAGAGGAATAAAAGAAATTCTGTTTTTTGAAGGAAAGAGTTTCTGTTTCAGAAGAATGACTGGTATTATATGTATGACCACAGAATATTTCCTTAAAATGTTTGCAGTTTCCATTACGATTGTCACAACACTATCTGGTCATCGAGGCAGCGTGCCCTCTCCTGAAGAGGAAAGCGCACGCTGCCTCGGGGATATGGGTCGTGTTGTGATTCGATCAAGACCGTTCAAGTGGGCGGTGAATTCCATGGTTAACGACTCAGCATCTAAAGGCATCAGGCTTCTAGCGTCTGCTAAGGGAGGATAGTTTGTGCTAATCACAGAAGAAACGATCCCGGAAAAAGGGACGATGTCAGTGGACAAGAACCTTCACACGGCGAAATACAAAGATACGGCCATTAAGAACAAAGCGGTGGGATACCAAAGGTTGTCGCACTCGCAAATTGGAAGTTTTAGGTAAACTCTAATTCAGCAAGGGTTGACCGGGATCTTGACGAATGTTCGTGCAAGAACTTTAAGGTATGTGCACGATTACCTTGGTGTTGTTGATATTTGTCGGTGTGTTGGGACGATGGTGAGCCTTCTAAAGCATTTCTAGGAGAAAGGGGCAAACCTTAAAATCACATTCGCAGTCCCGAGGGAGAGTTCAATTTAGCTTTTACAGCGGTGGTAACAAGGTTTTCGTTGTTGTTATGCCATGCAGAGCCGACAGCGCGCGCTGTCTTCGTCCTCTTCTTCAACGTCTGCTTCGTACCCAGAACACATGCGCCGATCTGTCGCGCGTGGGATGCAATAACCCTGAGGGGTGAGAGAACGACTACAGAGAGAGAAAGAGAGAGAGAGAGATAAATAGATAGATAGAAAGACACAAATGGAGTGCAAGAAATGGAAGGAAGATAAAAACTGATAGAAAGACAGAGAAGAAATAAACAGCGAGAGATAGAAAAACAGACACAAAAACGAGATAGGCAAGAGAGGCAGCAAGATAGAAAGAAAAGGAAGAGAGAGAAAGATAAAAGAGAGAAACCGAAAGAAAGAGAAAGCGCGAAATATAGAGCAAGAGAGAAGAAATATCACCGCAAGGGCGAAGCATTGAATTCGATAGCAACAAAGTGTAATGTTATATGAAGTAAGTATCGCGTAACTCTACAAAACGCTGGCGTAGGGGAAAACAACTGCTCCAGAGAGAGGAGAGCGCAACACGTAGAAGGGTATACCAGCCGTCCGCTGATTCCTGCCGAGAAAGCGCGCGCACCGATCGTGACCGCGCCCTTAGAATGAAAATGCACAGTAGCTGCTTCCCCGCGGTCTTTCGTGCTCTTTCAAGACGAATGGGACCTTTCCTGTCTGCTTGAGCGGCATTGGGGCTTTCGCATATGCCCTCCAAGTGACAGAGTAGGGCCGGCTCGTTTGATCTCTGCTTCTGTCGCTTCGTCGCTCACGCTCGCGCGCTTTAACCCGCGGGTAGAACACACGATGCTCGCGGGATGTTATGGATTTGGACTTTATACGGAACATGACGGCGACGGCAACAGCGACGGCAACCGCAAAAAGCCGTGGAGACTGTCGATATAATTGCTATCGCAATAAAAAAGAAGAAAGAGAAAGAAATAGATATATAGAGAAAGACGGAAATAGAAATAAATGGAGACAGAGAAGAGATAGAAAAAAGCAGAGGCAAAGAGAAAGAAAGAAAGACAGAGAGAAATATTGTGGGCAGCTACAGTGTACGCGAAGGCTCAAAAGAGTAATGCACGCGCTGTCCCTGTGTTTCTCTCTTCGTAGCATTATTTCACTCCCGCACCTCGGGATCGGCTCGATACAAGCGTTTCGCTCGTGCTTCTCTGCCTGTCACCACGGGAGTTTTCTTGCGTTGTTGCCGTTTGGCTGCTGTGTCCCGTTTTCCTATAGTAGGTTTGAGCAATCGACGCACAGGTTCTTCCTCTGCTAAATTAGCCCTAACGGCGGGATCTGGTCTTCGTCAGATCTGCCATTCTTGGGCGAGTACCCGCAGTCGGTCTCGGCGAGCATCCTCAGCGGCGTCCATGGCAGACTAGACAATTCGCCAGCCCGCGCGTTCCTATTGGCTGCTGCGTGGAAGCGCCCCTAGCGGCGAAACCTTCAGAAATTTTAGATGATGGGATGATAGCGCCGTCTCTCGGCCTAGCGGCGAAGCTCGGCAGTTGTTTCGCTTGGAACTGCGTGACCACGGATGGACGCCGTTCGCCTTCACTCTATCAGTGCATTGCACTTAAAAAGGGAGAAACATGGCACGCCGCCCAGCTCTTGAGGCTTGGCACCACTAATGCGAAGCTGTCCTAAATTTATTTTAGACTTGGTCATTCGTTTTGGCGTTCTCACACCTCTTGGCTCTATTCCCCGCACTCAGTGAAGCCAATTTTAGATTTCCGCTCTAGTAATTCTCAGTTCACAAAGAATGAGGTCCGTGTACTTAGATTTAGGTGCACTTTAAAAAACCTCAGGTGGTCAAAATTTCCGGAGCCCTCTACTACGGCGTCTCTAATAATCATATCGTGGTTTTGGAACTTTACACTCCAGGTATTATTAATATAATTCGTAAAGAACGGCGTTGCTGTTTCCTTAGAATGACAGAGAGCTGAGCTAGTTGGTAAGTATTCATTCTAAAGTAACAGGGCGTGCAAACACGGACACAAGAAAGAAGTCACGGACACAAGAAGTCTTTATTGTGTCCGTGTTTGCACGCCCTGTCTTTTTAGAATGAATGCTGTTTCCTGTTTGACCTCGGGCTCAACGAAAACGTGCCTAACCCTGTTGGGCGAAATTTTCATTAAGCAGCTTGATAAGCTCCGAGAGGCACACCATGCTGTTAGTAATGTGAGGCGCCTCTGTGACAGGATTCTTGTCAGCCTCAAATCTGATAAAATTCTGAAATCGGTTGAAAGTGAAAGCAGTCGTGACAGTCGTGATATGGTGCTTGACAGTACTCTTTTTTTTTTGCACGGTGTCTACTACCGTCTGGAGAAGGTTGGTGCAAGATATGATGTTGACGTTGTGTTTTTCTCAAATAAGAAGTTGGGCATAATATGCGCCGCTGTTGAAAGGAAGGTGGAAGGGACCGCACAGGGGTAGCGTCAGCGCAAGGTCAAGCACAAGTGCAGGCTATCAGAGTCTGGTAGGGGGGTTTTTCATCAAGTGTCTTTCACGCGCGGTAAATGTTATGTAGGACAGACAGGCCGCTGTCTGAACGACCACTTCAGAGGCCGTAGTTTATCTCTGAATGGTCTACCTTTTTTTCAAATTTGTCCCTGAATTGCCGTGATTGTAGTTTGTAGTTGGACTCCATTCCTGTCTGATGCTGAAATGTTCGCAAGTCAAAGGGGCCCGACGCCACGAGGGCTCGCTGAAGCTTTCCTAAATTTGAAAGCTGTTGATAACTGTGCGCCAAAGCCTTCTTTAGCGTTCGACAGGCTGACATAAGGTACCTAGATGCGCGCATTTGAGGTTTCGGTCCCGTTCAGTGGGCACCGCGTGTTTTAGCTTTGTATATGTACTTTGTTTGCTTCAATGAAAGCTGTGTTGTTAGCATGCGCTTATCCTGTAGCTTTGCTCGTCTTGCCCCACGTTACTTCACGCTGTTTGCAATCATCATCAATTAAAAACTCGCCCAAGAGTCTTTTCTTTAAATTTTTCATGTATATTTTACAGTGCTATGGGTATAATTGCTGAGGATTTTCTGATAGAAGGGAAAAGAGAGTCGTCGTTAAGTACTTAGCGTATTAAAACATGCGCTAGCGGAAACCTATATTTTTCCTTTACATAAATTTTATAGGCCATGCGGAACACCACGCGACAAACTTCTGACGCTTTCCACTGCATTGTTGTTGCCTGTTTTTTTAGAGATGAATGCTATAACCTAGCCACAAACTCGCGGCCACCGGATCTATCGTTTCCTGCAATAGCCCTCGCAGCTGCGCTGTATGTCGTACAGCGTTTTACGGGTACAGCACAGGTCTCGTTTTGCGAACGCACTTGCAGCACAGATATGCACGTTTCCTCACATGGAAACTTACTGAAAGTGAAATGCTAATTTTATTGGCAATAATGATGTGTATATTGCCCAGTATTGCAGAAAAAGGGCATTTCAACGTTATGCCTCGAAACATATTCAAATAACAACAGTAGTTACATATTCAAAGCGTTACGGAAAAGAGCAGTAATTCGTAAATTTTCAAACTTGCAAATGGTACAGAATGTTCGGAACCGACTTCTGTGGTTATGAGATACATCCTCAATATGCTTTAATATATTTGCTAAATCAGTTCAGCGTACCTATGCCTTCGTAACTGATCAAAAAATTGTCTGTTTTTCGTAACTTATCGTGACTTTAGGTAGGCAATGTTCAACATTTATGGCTTAATATAGGCCACTTTTGGTAGTATTAGTTTCTTGAATGTCGTTTCTGTATGTGTGGTTCATCAGCGTGAATATGAATATCTGATGGACTTCTAACGTGTTATCTTGAATGAATAACCGTATGCGTAAGTTCCGTATGTGTGAGGCATAATTTTCAAATACACGCAGTGTCCACGTTGCGAAACTAATAACCTATTGTGATTGGACCCCAGACCACAGTAGAGTATGAAAGTTTTCAATATACTCTAAGGAGCGTTGTCGGGATGAAGTGTTTTAAGGGCTATTTGCGACAAATGAGGCATTGCTTGGCAATACTTAAAAAAACGCTCCCCTAGACCTACACTGGCCGTTTTGTACTAGGGCTAACTTAGGTCCCTCATTTCTACCATCTCTTAATACAGAGTCGATAATCTCATAAAAGCAACTGCCGCAAGTATTGAGGCACATAAGGTATGAAAACAAGAATATTGAGCCCAGTATTCCAGTCGGTGACGATTATTCGAAAAATATTCGGTATTCATAATATGCCCAATTACACCCCGGCACGAAATCTTTTAGATCGCCATTCGATTGGTGATTCGCCGCGTTCGAATATTATCACATCTGTGAATTTTTATATTCCAACGTTGCTTGGTATCTCCATGTTTTGGTGTACGTCAGCAGAAACAGATTTATAGCCAAAGACGCGAACTGGTTAGTTTTCGGATTCAGTTGCTTGAAGTTACGTTTTCAGGTGAGATCGGGAAGGTTAGCATAATAACGCGATCAAATCCAACATTAAGTGCTTCCACCGCTACATTGCCGTCATGAGGAATAAGCCCCACATTGCACGCTCATTTTAGCGACCTCGTTTTGCCTGAATAATGCACCTAATTGAAAGTTTCGGGCATGGAAGAATTATAGAGCGTTCGCTTGGCCCTCGCGCCTTCTCCTGTTTTCTTCGCAGCAAACTTTTCTTATATGTAGCTGAAATAATAATCAATTCATAAAACTCATTCTCGCCCTGAAGGAAAGCGGGGTGGCATGCGTAGTTGCGGGTATAGAAAATTCATTATTACAACCCCAACAAAAGAATCATACGGTATAGTTGAGACTTTTCCGGTCCTGTACAATTTTGACGTAGCAAATTTGACAGAGCAGTTAGGCACGTGTCATGAGTATCACTGCTAAGAATGACAATTTTCGCATCCGATTACAGGCTATGCGCGCGTCCCCTTTTCGACAATGGGCTGTAGAGGTCAATGACACTGAAGTCTGATGACACCGGATAATGGGCTTCTACAAGCGCTGAGCGCATCCGGCGTGAGCACGCACGCAAGTATGATCCACAGCTGCCGAGAGCTGCGTGGGAGAAAATGCGATGAACGAGCTGACAGCCGGCTAAAAAATAAGGGCGGTACCGCTCAGTTGGTCGGCGGGCTAAGACTGGTAAATGCACTTGTCAGCCAGGGATCTTCCGTAAGTGGCAAAATCTTGCATGTAAGTAGCAATATGTACCTCGCTTATTTTCATCAAACAATAATATTAACAGGCGGAATACTTGTGTGAAATATCGTAATCGCTTACAATACAAAAATTACATAGAAGTTCAGCATATCTTTTAGGTCCATCGCTATTCATTTTTCCCGTAATTGGAATGCTGGCAAGTGCAGGACTTTACCATCAGCCATAACAACATTTCATAAAGGTTTAACGTTACTGCGCACTACCGTTTTTCTCGGGATCGCTTTATTCCGGAGTTCGTTTACGCTTCATTGTGGTCTCGACAGCTACGCACAGATGTCAAACCTTAAGACTAAATGTGCAAAATTGCCGGATATGGCAGCTTGAACAGTCGCTAATCGTTACGCAGCGGCGTGGTGCAATTTTGCATTTATTCGCGCCATCTGGCTAACAAATCACTCTGAGACATTTACCTATGTCGTGGTGGATGACGAGCGAAGCTTCTTAGCACACAGTCAAAGGTTACACAGAAGTCCGAACCATAACCATTTACACCTACTGCAACTAAACCCGAGGTGTCTTTCTAGAGAGTCCCTTCTGCATTTTGCGTGAGGTTATTTAAAGTTTGTGACGTACGAAATCAGTGATGATGCCAAGGCACAGTAAAAACTATGTGTGTTAGACAGAAGGCCGCGGCTGAGAGTTTAGCCGCCGTGATGCTTCGGTGGACATGACTGTCCGAAGAGCGCTCGGCATGAGCCGTGTGCTACCACGAGTATTGCGCGGCCTTATTTCTTTGGCCCGGCTCCGTAGTCTTCCTCACCGTCGGCGGTGCTACTACAGGAGCCCCCCGCCCCCTCCCTCGTTATTAAAGGAGCCATGCAGGCAGCCGGAAGGACAGTTTGGGTAGCTTTCTTAGGTGTGTCGGGACTTTTTCCACGTCAGAGACAAGGATGTATCGCCGACATAATCGCCTTTATGACTCCGCGGTCTTGGTTGATGTGCCGAGGGAAGGCTTACCTGGAGTGAATAGTGCGTTTTCCTTGGATATAGAGGAACTTTATTACTCAATTCCGCATGACGAATTCTACATAGCGGTGCGTCAAGTGATCGAACTCAGTGGAGTTGTTCGGTTTCAGAACCAAGTAGGCATGAGCATTGGCGTATTTTTGAGGGTGCTGTCTTGTTACTTGGTGTCCCCTGGTTGAGTTTAAGGGTGGTGTGTGTTCACAAACGAAAGAAATATGTATTGGGTCTAGCGTTGCAATGAATTTATGCAGCATATTTCTGGCCAAAATTTACAACCTCATTTGCGCTTCTTTGGACAACGAACATGTGATTTGTGTGTTTAGGTATGCGGACGACTTTCTTGTTTATAAGTCTTTTGCCAGGAGAGGAAATAGACAATGTTGCAGAGGATATTTTATTTGTTTTTAGGAATTGTTCTCGAGGTTTAGGTCTTACCTGCGAACTACCACTCAACAAAGCCATAAAGCTTCTTGACTTACAACTAATGTTTCATGACAATGACCATGTTTGCTGGATCATTTCACCCGAACAAAGAAAGCACTAATGCCATATGAACCCAACCAGTCGAAGTTGGTCAGGAGGAGCGTAGCGCTCGGTCGCCTCATAAACGCGCCGCAAAAGAGCTGCTCCCACCGCATGGCATGTAGCCTGAAACAGCAGGTCGAAACGTTGATAGCTGCCGGTTTTCCTTTCTCGGTCATTAGGACTGTGGCGGAAGTTGGCTTGGAAAATGTGAAGGGTCTTAATGTTAGAAAGCCCTCAGAGAATATGAAGAATTTCCAAGTGATACCTTACATACATAAAGTTCCTCACAACATAAAGAAAGTTACTGAGAAGCAAGGTGTGAGCGTGGTGTTTTCCGCAACATGCAGATTGTCAGGCTTGTGTGCGATGATAAGTATCCAGGGAAAAAGAGAAGGCCTGTCAAGTTAAGCACATGAAACCTTTTGTTGAGTGCAAGACTGGTGTTATTTACTGCGTTCGATTGACATGTGGCAAAGTTTATATTGGGTAAATGGGAAGGTGTGTAAATAAGCGATTGCAAGTTTTCAGATATTTTGAGTTAATCATGGCGATTACATCTCGGTTATTTCTGTTAACTGTATTATTTTAAGTCTTGTTCGTTTATTTCGGCCCGGTTTTCAGCATTACTACCGTTGTTTTAGGACTGTATTGACCACTTGATTGTGAGCGTGATCACGCCACATCTACGGATGAAGGACAAGCCGGGCCCCTAAAGTACTACGCACTTAATTGTAGCGCGGTTACTTGTGCATTTGCCTAAAACGACTCGAAGGGGAAATCCATATTATTTTTGTGCCGAGTCGATTGTATTGATTTCCGCATGCCATCACGTTACGTTACGTCACGATGCCGTCAAATTGTGGCAATAGGTGACGTCATGATGATGCCATAGAGTGATGCCATGACGTGATGGTTTTTCTGCGTCACTCTTGTTGACGCCGCCGACGCCGACGGCCACATTACGCGTTTGATGAGGCATCCAAGGCTTTCGCCTAAAAGCACGACACTTGCTGGACGACTTGCGCGACACTTGCGTCATTGGCCTTAGTCCTAGCCCTGTGCGCTGCTTCGCCCGCACGTAGTGCTGTTATCGTCGTTGTCGTTATCACTATAACAATGTATGTCTTAATTACGCTAATTAAACTTGCTCGCCGTACCTCCTGCCAAAATTGGTAGAAATTGCCAGAGAGTAAACTCGGCGTCGGGCCCTGGATGCCAGTTCCTCGGAAGAAGTCGAACGTTTTCCGTCGCCATCTGAAAATGAACGAAAATAAAATATTATTCCAGAGCAGCAGTTGCAATTCTATATGAATCGTCTCGCAAAATATGTTCTAAATATTTCCATCCAACGAACATAGGTCGGCCGAAAAACTGGAGCTTACTCAAACTCACTCAAGGAATATGTTTTGCTCTTAGGGCTCACTCGGACTCAGACTCACCAAAATTTTCCTGAACCGGACTCAGTATGACTCAGACTCACTAAACTTTTTCTCAACCGGACTCACTCAGACTCAAACTCACCAAATATTACTCAGCCGGACTTTCTCAGACTCAGACTCACGGCTTGACCAGAGTCTGAGGAAGCCTGAGTGAGTCGACTCATGAGTCCGTTAGTGTAAAATTAGCTTTTTCGATCACAGTGTAAGCACTATGGACGCCTATATCTTGAACAATCGGAGCTCTAGGATACGCCTTTTGATCTTGTGCCTTCGAATACGAGTTATGAGTGGTTTAAATGCAGTAACGAGATTTTATGAAATGCACGACTTAAACGAGATATTTTTATCAAGAACTTCCCGTGAAAGAGTTCGAGAGGTGAGGTCATCGCATGCCTCCTCTACCCCCCCCCCCCCTTACTCACGCCTCTCATCAATACTTATTGAGGTGGCGCATGAAGGCTAGTGCGTTCAAATAGTCGTTAATAAACTGAAGTATAAACGTAAGCCGATATAAGGCTGATAGTAATGCTGAAGATGAGTAGATAGCATAATAGGTCGGCAGTAAAGGGTAGAGTTCGCTCAGTCTCACTCAAGAAATATGTTTTGCGCTTAGGGCTCATTCGGACTCAGAGTCACCAATATTTTCTTCAACCGGACTCACTCGGACTCATACTCACTAAAATTTTCCTAAACCGGACTCTCTCGGACTCAACCTCACCAAAGCATTACCTACGCAGACTCACTCAGACTCCTACTTACGAGCAGGTCTGAGTGAGACTGCGGTAGTCGACTCATGAGGGTCTTTGCCGACCTATGCCTACGAAGTCATTCCTGACAGTCCCTATTGCACGGGACGTCGCCAGCGCCGTCCTGAACTTGTGCATGTAGTGCGCATGAAGCCATATGTCAGCGGTTTACTGTGCGAGGCTGTTTCTTAAAAAAAAAAAAAAAAAACACGTCACGCGCCGCCGAGTATGTACGGTCGCCTGCGCCCCGTCAAGCTGTTTTTTCGCAGCGTTTAGTCCAGGTGTCAAACCGAGATATTCCCCGTTAAATAAATATAGTTGAATTGAAAAGAATAATTACTATCTTACAATAATCTTCTGAATGTTCAAACTGATAAACAGGGCTCGAAGAACACAACGCAAGAAGAAAAAAACACAAATACAGCGTCGGTTTTAAATTGTACCGACTCGCCCAAATATCTGTTTTGCCTTCTGTTTGTCCTCTATTACTTCACTAATGCTGATCTTTTTAAAAATTACAGCCCGGAAACTGGTGTTTTTTTAGGTTAACGCGAAACTCCTGCTTCTGAAACTTCAATTTACTTCCCTTTTATTAGAGTTACATCTAAATAAACAAAAATAAACAAAACAAAACTGCCCCTTAGTTTCCCTATTCCGCATAAAGGTTTCGCCTTAATCACTCTTTCGTGTCTACTGGCGTAGGTAGGGGTGGGGGGCTCACTTTTTCAGGTATATATACACAAGTACAATACAAACACACGCACGAACATACATAAAGGATCGTTGAACCCCCTTCCTTCCTCTTCCCCCACCGAAAAATATTTCTGACTATACACCCCTCCTTGTGACAGGGTTACTATGCCACTGTGCCCATAGTTACTATGTTCACCTATTCCTAGTGACATAGTAACTACGTCACAAGATAAAGCACCAGCACCAAACAGCCCTGCTCTGTTCGCTAATAAATCACTCCTCACCTGATCAGAAGCACGAAGATCAGAGCCACAGTGCTCAAAACTAGAGCAGCTGCTGTAGCATAGGCGACCGGATTCGCTGTATCCATTTTGCGACACAACAAAACGCGATCTCTCCAGCTCGAGGCCGAAACGATAGAGACGCAAATGGTGCTGCTACTTCACGCAGTTGACGGATGTGCGCGATACGTCCTTATGCAGAAACGCCGGGCGCGATGAGCTGGCGCTCGGTCGGCCCGAAAACATCCTGAAAGCAAACGCTGGGTTGTCTATGGTGTACAAGCTTTTTTTTCTCGTTTTGTTATCGAAAGCGCAGATAAGCGAGACAATTCGCCAACCACGGGGCGTGCAGGGGCAACGATAAGGACACGTTCTGAAAAAAAAGTTAGCTTAGCTTGCGATGGAGGCGCAGCGCTAAAGAGACAGCTGAGCTGACGGGCAGGCAGGTAGTCCTGGCATTTCTCTTTCTTTCCTTGTCTTTCTTTCTTCCTCTATTTACTTCTCCTTCTCTCTGTTTCTTTTTATTTCTATTTATTTATTTCTCTCACTCTCTCTATTTCTCTCTCTTTCTTGCACTTAGTATCTTTCTTCCTCTTTCATCCCCCCTCTCTCTCTATTATCGCATACTTCCCCATTTTCTATCTATCCATTTCTCCCTCTGTCTCTCACTTTATTTCTTTCTCTGTCTCTTTATTTGATTCTCTCTCTTCCGGCATTTCTTTCTCTTTCTCACTTTCTCATTCTTTCTATGCTATGCTTTACTCACTCCCCTCCTCGTTTCCCTCCTCCTCCCCATCACATCTCTCCTCCTCCTTCTCCTCACTTCTCTTTGATACTCCTTTGCTGCACTATACTGCCAGGTTCTGCTATGTTCTGCAAGCGCGTCTCGATAGCCGACTGGTTAGGACGCTCGCATTCGGATCGTGGGTACGTGGGTTCGAATCCCGTCTCGTGAAGAACTTTTTTCGCCAAGAATTTCTTTCTTTTTTCCTTTCATTCTTTCTTTCTTTCTTTCTGTCACTTTCATTTTCTCTCTCTCTCTCTCTACTCGTTATCTGACCCATCAGGCTTATTACCGGCCACATCGCAGAAATCGGCACACGTGTTCGGGAGCGAAGGCGAAAAGGCCGATAGTGAAGAAGAGGATGTAGAGAGCGCGTGCCGGTATATGATGATCATTTCTCCCTTCGACGGACAAATTGCGGCGAGCTTAAGCAGCTTCCCCGTCAAAAGAAAATGCAGCGCCAAACGGGATAGAAATGTTTTGACTTAGAAGACGTTGTACTGTAATAATTTCAGGTGTTTTATGAGCCAAAGCTACGATATTGTTATGAGGCACCCCGTAGCAGAGGGCTTCGGAAATTTCCACCATTTGGTGTTATTTAAGGCGCACTGAGATCGTACAGTAACCGGGGCTCTAGGATTACGCCCCCACTGAAATGCTAGAGGCCCGGTTAACAGCCGAGCACCAAATCCACTTTACCACCTCGGCCAACTTAAAAGGTGTTTCGGCTCGCAGCATCGTTCAGAGTAATCGCAGTAACGGTGAATCACGCTAATAATAAAGAAATATACTTAAGGAAAACCAATCAATTTTAAGCGCAAAACCATAGGAGGACAGAAAAGCCCACGTGAGGCACATGGCCACTTTCGTGTTCTTTTCTGTCATGGTGTGGTTGTGCGCTTAAAATTTATTGGCCATGCGTTAACACGCCCAAACCGCCACGACTTACGCAAAGAGCGGACACTCCCGTGTCCGTATGAGTAGTGGTAAACATTATCTATATAAACCATATCTCACAATCCTTCACACGGAACTAATAACTGTACTTGATACTAGCACAAACAACGCCACTCAAGACTGTCAAGGAGCTATGGCAGCCGTTTTTGTACAACCCACCGTTATCTTTCGTACCCTTTACTTCGCGGCTATCTCAGCGTCTTAAAATAGCTGCGGTATCTATAAGCGCACACACTTGGGTGGGCGTATTGATAAGAGGTGAGTGACTTCTTTTTCTTTTTTTTGTTGGTCTCGTGGTTGGGGAAGCGGCAGCCACTCTGTTTCACCAGGCAGCCGTCCCGTTTCTTTTTAAGACCTTACAAGAGGCTTGAGATTAACTCTGCTGCGCTAAAGGCATCCACCAGCTTCGACAAGTAATTCGACATTGTGGCATAGTTATTGAATCACATGTGCACGAAACGGCCACTTTTAACGCAAAAGAAAACGGTAATGCGCTTGCAAAATAGCGTACGAGCAGTACGAGCGACGTCGACTGGCGGTAATAAGTGGATCGTCGTAGCTATACCGAATATCTGACCCGCTACGCCGAAACACGGGCCCTGCCCTGAGGCAGTGTTGCCGAGTTAGCCAAGTTCTTCGTTGAGAACTTCGTCCTACTTCATGGCGCCCCAGAGGTATTCATCACGGACAGAGGTACCGCCTTTACTGCGGACCTAACTCAGGCGATTCTGAGATACAGCCAGACAAGTCACTGCCGCACAACCGCCTTCCACCCACAGACAAATGGCCTCACTGAGCGTCTAAACAAGACAATCGCTGACATGCTGGCCATGTACGTCGACGTAGAGCACAAGACATGGGATGCCATCCTTCCGTACGTGACCTTCGCATACAACACGGTCGTACAAGAAACGACGCAGATGGCGCCCTTAGAGTTGGTCTACGGAAGGTACCCGGCAACGACGCTCGACGCCACGTTACCCAACGTCCCCGCCAATGAAAATCTCGACGTCACTGTTTACCTTCAGCTCGCCGAAGAAGCCCTGCAGGTCACCCACCA
The DNA here is from genome assembly GCF_013339695.2 of Rhipicephalus sanguineus. NCBI lineage: Eukaryota > Metazoa > Arthropoda > Arachnida > Ixodida > Ixodidae > Rhipicephalus > Rhipicephalus sanguineus. Next base: position 123,908,629 of record NC_051182.1, read on the forward strand.
ACGCGTCAAGAATCACTTAGATGACCGACAGCCATCGTTACAATCCTCGACGACGCTTCGTGGAATACTAGCCCGGCGACCGCGTTTAAGTCTGGACGCCGATACACCGACGTGGACTCAGTGCAACTCAGTGCGACTTCGGGCCATACAAGGTGCTTCGACGTCTGGGCGCTCTAGACTACGAGGTCATCCCAGACGGCATTACGAACTGCCAGCGACGCCGCGCATGACCTGAAGTCCGTGTCGTGCGCCTTAAGCCGTTTTTAAGCGTTAGCGAACCTGTGGACTCTTTTTGCTTTGTTATTGTAGTTTATTTGAGTATGCACTTTTCGCCTCCTCCTATGTTCTGTCGCAAGCATCGGGACGATGCTTTTTCCAATTGGGGCAATGCCACGCGCGCATCTTTTGCCGTCATGGCTAACAGCGGCGCTAGGTAACAGGTTTACATGCAGAGCAATACGAGATAATGAGGACAGGAGGACGACCGACACCGTAGCTCAATCGGCAGAGCTTCGGACTGGTTATCCGGCAGTTGTAGGTTCGGTCCCTACCGGCGACAAGTTGGCTTTCTTTCCTACTTTAATTTCTTTTATGTTGGCATCATTTTTCATACGTTAAAAAGACAAGTAATCTCCCCATACCTACCGTGGCTTCATTGTCTGTCGGTTTTATTAGGTTGTGTGCAACAAGTTATCAGGCCCTTGATCGATTCGGCTTTCGTTTGATTAAGTCATATTAACACTCTCACGTCAGTTGCCCCTTTTGGCGCATCTTTTTCTCCCATGACCACACAATCGTGATCTGTTTTTTGGCGTGTTGCTTTAACGTCGTGGGACCGGTACTTCCAGGTCCCAAAAGGCGTGCGCGCTGTCAGCGCGAGCTAACCGCTTACACGTTCACGCTGACATTGTCTACTGCATTCATTAGGTAGAGAACGTCAGAATAATTTTATGAGTGCTTCGTGAGGGCATACGCTTTCGCAAGTGCTCCACTAAGCGTTACCTAAACGGAGCGTCACCTTTTTTTGTTCTTTTGTCGGAGTTTATGTGTAACGTTAATGAGCACATACGACGGTTAAGACACTAGCTTTACAGAAAAAGAAATCTTAATCCTATCAGTAAAGCGTCCTTTGCTAGCGAGCACCTAGTCGTGTAGCCCCGATTTCGTCTCCCCTTAGTCTTCTTCTACAGCGTTGTACAAATAACGAAGGAATCTAGACCGGCACGATTCACCCCTTTTCCCCCAAAAGAGGACGCTTTTCACTCGCCCTATAGATAATTTTACGTAAGACACATCGGCCCCGACGTGGGAAGCGGCCCTCTTCGGGCTAGGAAACTAGCGCGACCTATTGGACCTGAACAGTGTTCTTTCATCCATCCATCATATCGGCGCCGCCGCCTTAGGCTGTTAAACGAATGTTTTCTTGCTTTTGTACGTCGTGAAGTGAACTGAACAGGCCAGGAAACGCCAAATGCAATAAACCAACCTTTTTCATGCGTGTACGCCCATCCGTAGCGCTGTTTGTTTGGTTGTTTAAGATAAAGAAACGTGAGTGTTAACAGCCCAACACGGCGGCACCGAAAGCCATTCGTAAAATAGTCCATAGACAAAGCGTAGACGACGAGACACTGGTATCACCGCACGTATAACAAAATGACAAATGTGTATTTTCGTAGTGGAGCCCTCCACTATGGCGTCCCTCATATTCATATCGTGGTTTTGGGGCGTTAAACACCAACAATTAGATTTAATATTATGTTGCAATCCTACGGCTGGGTATTCCGACCCACGGCCTGGTGTTTATCAACTTCCAAACGCCGTGCGGCAACTGCACAGATACAGCTGCTCATGAAAGTTACCACGTTTAATTATCTGGAAACACTAATTAATAGCTTGGCTTACCGCGCGTAGGCCGCTGTACACTGTCGCAAAAGCAAACTATGAGCCCTAACCGGGTCTCCTAGGCAGCTTAAGCGGGATAACGAAACTCAGTCATCGGCGTCGGCATTCTCTTTGCACCGTACGCACAGTTTATTCATCTCACGTTACAGCGCCAACACAAGCCCTAACATCGCTATTCCAATTGACGGCATCAAAGAGCCCGTACACGAACACCTTACAAACAACAGTACGGCTTCTAGCATGAGCTGTCCTGAAGCTGTTATCCCACGCAGAGCGACCTATATACACTGCGACGAAATTTTTAAGGGAGTTACGTTAGTACTGTAACGCTTAAACAGTGCGAGCCGACAACTGCTCAACTGGCTTCACTGTCAGACTGCATACATGAAGTAAGTTTGCATGGGTATTTTTGAGATCGCTAATTACTATGTCTGAGACCTTTCTAAATAAGAGAACTCTTAAAACTATTACACTGCGAGCGTAACGCACGTAGGTGCGCGCAGTCTCCAGTATTGCATTCAAGCATTTCTCACTCCCCATTAGGGAAGGGGGAGGGAAGTGGGTAAAGTTGCACCGCAGCCCCCCCCTCCCTTCCCACCGAGGTCCATATGATCAGTACGCGGTGTAAAGACGAGGTGTTAGGAAAAGGGCTGCAGCCCCCCGCCTCCTCCCCGCACGACTATGGTAACGCAATCTTGCCTAAGAGTAAAGCTCGCATTGACGTCATTCATTAAGCACTGTTGGCGTCATCCGCCTCGTACAGCTGTTTGAAGTGAAGCTCGAAGACGTTAATCGGCCTAAATACGGTGCTAGGCGACGCGTATACGATCCGGGCGCCGCGATGTTTGTTCGCCTAATTGCACGCAAAGGTCGTTCAGCCTTCCGGACTGAATTTTCGTTTTTACGCTCGTGAGCAGGCGGGTACGGATAACTTGTAGCCCTTACAACAAAGCTTACTAACCATGGCAATCCAAACTGCGTCGTATTGCGCGTTGTGTAGGAGGTTGCTTAGTTAGGTCAACCCCGTACTGCTCCAAAACCTTCGCTCATTGAATTTTTTAAAATTTTTTTTTGCCTCTGAACCTAAATTTCGATCGGCGTGGAGACATCTCGTTAGTACACTCAGCGACGAAAACGTAATCCAACTAAACTTCAACCCCTGAGCTTCATCACAGTTGCAGTACAGGGCGAAAACTTTTCAAGAGAAGCTTGTTATGGGGAAAACGATCTCGGGTGCGGCGGCGTTGTGGCGTTGTACGTGACAAATCCGGCACCGACAAATGTACAGAAATGCGGCCCTGGAAGGTGCGCCGGTTCCCCCCCATATCCCTACTAGTATGCGCCGCTTATCAAATACCTGGTACTCTCGCGATCGTGGACTTGTTGGCGATCAGCCGTTTCTGATATGGCAATTTGATGTATTATCATTTCAAATGGACATATTTCATTGTTGCCTGAATATGACGCATGACCGTCGTTGTTGCCTGTACCAAGTGCAATGGCCGAAGGATCACTTCCAGACATGCAGCATTTAAAATGCTTAGGAGCGAGCATTGGGCAATGCGACACAAAGAAAGAAATACACAAACAAAGAAAGAAGAAATAGTACGCCAGGCACGAACGCGCCAAACTTCGCTTGTCCCAATTTTCCTGAGGAGATAAGGGCTCCTGAATTTTGTCTTTCTTTCGCTCGTTAGGCAGTGAGCTGAGTCATCTTGTAGCCCTTATGATTAAAATTACAATCCACGGAAGTTCAAACTGCGTCGTCCTATGCGTTGCGTAGGAGGTGCCTTGGTTTAGTCTCTGCCGATACTGTTCTTCCTTCTTCGTTACTTAAATATTTTTATCCCCTCTGAACCTAACTTTCGAACAGCGTTACGACACCGTGTTAGTGCTCAGCGGTGAAACGTAATCTAACTAAAACTTCGGTAGACTGCCTAGTTCCATCAAAGTTTGAGTAACAGGACGATAACTTCTATGAATAACCCCCTCCCCTCCCCCCGCTCCCTATGCGTGAGTTTCATTCTTGTTTTCTTGCTGTGCTCACGAGTAACCAAGCGCGATTCAAAAGACTATGTGGGCACGACCTAGGAGGTTTGAAGAGAATTGCTGGAGTGGAAATTTTGCCTGACGGGTGTAGCCGTGCCCTTTTAAAAAATAGCGGCCGGAGCCACCATCTTAGCGGGGGCAGGAAAATGTTAGCGTTTGGCAAATGAAAGGAAGCGATTACATTTTACGCAACTGAAGTGTTGCGCTGCTCAGCGCGTGGATGAAGTTCCAATACTCGGCATGGAGGAAGGGTAAAGCTAGGAGGGAGCACTGCGAAATGCGATAGAAAGAAAGAAAGAAAGAAAGAAAGAAAGAAAGAAAGAAAGAAAGAAAGAAAGAAAGAAAGAAAGAAAGAAAGAAAGAAAGAAAGGGAAGTCGTACGTCTCGCACTTACATGCCAAGTTTCGCTTGCCCCCATTTTTCCCATTGGGAAAGGACTCCTAAATTTAATTCCCTGGCTTTCTGTTCCCCCCCAATGAGATGTCGTTTAATGGTGGCAAACCGCCGCAGCACGGACAAATGCCACGGTATAACTGTGTATACAATTTACCACGGCCGCTGGTCCTGCTTTTTTTTTTTATTGAGAGGCCGTGATGTTACTTAGTCTCAGTGCACTTTGAAACATTACCGCCTGCACCTTGAGGAGCTCTGTAGCGTCTTCTCCGCCAAGGAATTCAGGGGACCTGCAAGCTTCATCAATTGTATTTAAAATTGAAGGACGCGAACTTTGATTGTACAAGTAACTTGTTGTACGTAAACGCAAAGAAGGCTCGTGCTTAGAAAATAAATACTTCATAATCGGGCTTTGCTCTAAAATCGGGAAAAAGGGACCTATACTCTCAGTAAAAATCGAGTATTCAGGGAGTATTTCTGCCACAGAACTACAATCGTCATTTGGCTTGCTCGCGCTTCCATTCTTCAAAACCCGGCTCTCGCTACTTTCCTACCAAGAATGATATGTCACACTGATATGGGGCACGTAGTACGGGCACGCCGTACATGACCGGGGAGTGCCAGGACCGCAGTGATAACGCAAGGAAAGTACCCGAAGTAAATAATGATTGCATTTGTGTGACAGAAATACTTCAAAAGTACTCGATTTTTTCTTAGAGTACATAGAGTGTGCATGAGTGTGCTTTCGTTTCGTCAACATCTTCTCCTAGTGATGAAAATTCCTGTAAAGTGACAGGCTGACGGGTCAGTCAAAACAATAGCATTACCTATCAGTTCCCACGAAGTTTCGATTATATCCCCATACATAAATGTTTTTTTTTTGTTGCTACAACGCTTCGCAGCGACGACTGAGCAGCTTTTTCTGACCGACTATAGGCGAACGTTTACTGGTATTTTAATGTTTTTCACTGTATTGCTCAACTGTGACGCTGCTGATTTAGCTCTATAGAATGCATCTCACTTTTTAACAGACTGGACAGACGGTACTGGCCGGTCTAACCGAACTGACCAACGCTCTCAACGCTGACCTGCAGAAGGGCATCAAGTATTACAACGCAGTCTTCGAAACGTAAGTGACCTTCATTTCCTAAACCAACACTTAATCGTAGTTGAGCGGCAATGGTGATACGTTGCTAAGCGTGAGGGCGAAAGTTGGTTGCAACTGTTTAGGACGGGACACCTGCAATATTTGACACCGCCCACCTATGTCCAGAGGGGATTAGCAGACGGCTCATACCTTTGTGTTGGGCTCTCATAGCAAAGATTGCGTTAGAACCACAGATAGCACGAAGGACATTTCGCTCGCTGGAGCGGCAGCAGTTCCTAAAAAAATCACGCCATATCCACGAAGTGAATGATTATTGAGGAGCTGGCTCGGAGAAGATCGGGAAAGCCCGTGAATCTCCGTACAAGTCCTCTATCTCATATGAATACGTGACACACGTATATATATATTATATATATATATATATATATATATATATATATATATATATATATATATATTATATATATATATATATATACAATGTGTAATTAATGTACAATTTTGATGAACTATATACACATTGACATGGACAGCCCGCGCTGCAGCCGCTTTGCGAGCACTCCGCTCCGCCGCCTTGTATCCTTCGTTCATGTTATTAGTATCGAAGCGCACTGACTGACGACTGTCGAAATAGAGAGGAAGCGCACAGTTGTGGCCCTCTAGTGGTCTCCTATCAAACTAGAGCACGCGCCGCAGTGGAGTGAGCGCCGCATGCTACAGTTGGCTATGCTAGATGTGGTTCAGTACAAACTACTTTATGAATTTGCCCACTAATGTTTCAATAACTCGAGCAGGACAGACTGGCCGGCAGCGTCGAGTAGCCCTCAGGTAGCGAGCGCGCGCGCGAAGACCAGCACCCGAGTCCTCTCTCTGACGACACACGCGAGAGGGCGCCACTCAAGGATCTCGAGGCGAATAGGAGAGAGCATGCATAGTCTTGTATAGTATAGTATAGCCAGGGGTAGGAACAGTGGCGTTGCCAAGGGATGGCACACCTGTCTGTGTCCCCCCCCCTCCAAATTTTTATTTATTTATTATTTTTTTGCCATGGCATACAGAGCACAAAATGAGACTCAACAGGATCTGTATGTCCAGCCCCCCTTCAGATGAAGGAGGTGGCACCACGGAAAAAATTTCTGCCTACGCCCCTGGGTTGGGACGGTGAGAGGGTACCAGGATAAGCTATGTACCCACCAGCTCTGCTGTGACCCAGCCCTTCGCGACTTAATTGGAAATTGCGTCAATTTCTTTTTCGTTACTTCACCAGAACAGCGGATAGCAAACGCGGCACGACTGCAGGGAACGTTTGAGAGAACTATCCAAGCTGAGGCGACGCTAGACGGTAAATAACTAGCACTATAAACCGCTAGCCAACACTTAGCCAGTGCAAGCCAGCGTAAGCCACCGCTACCAAAATGAGCGAGTGACAGGCAACCCCAGCCGAAAATGAGTCGACTTTATTCGACACTTCGCTGCCAATAGCCGACACTGGCAACCACTATGCAACATCAGCATAAACTCGTAGCCATAGGCGTGCGCACCGGGGGAGAGGGGACTAGGGGGGGGCGGCCGACCCCCCCTCACGAATCGAAGGGGACGCCAAGTCTTCGCCATGCCTCTACTCTATCGGGCCATTTCTGTAGTTGTGTAATGCGCACCGGTTATGACGACGCAGGCTTTTGACGATAATGCGGCCGAGGACCCCTGATGTTGCATTCTAAGCATTGTTTGCTTCCCATCTTTACTCCCGGTAACCGGTGCGCAGAGGCAGGTCCTTGTATAAGCACGTCGTCTCTTCATTTCGAATTTTGCGTCCATTGCGAGCCTTGTTGCCTTGTTTTATATCTATTGGACTTCGCCTAACTACAGGGGGTGAGTTACCTGTGTGTGTGTGTACATATATATATATATATTGTGATGACCGGTCGACCAACTCCTTTTTGTACGTCGTCCACGGTCTCCTCAGCATTGCTCCTACGTGCAGCAAGATAGTCGTCAGCGAGACGAACGACACCGACGGCACAGCCAGTGGCGCCCGCCAGAGTTGCCATCGGCAGCTTTCCATGCCAGAGGCCAGCGTGGCCGAGTACTTCGACTACCGCGATGCACCCAGTGTCGCCCACCAGAAACATTTGTTGCAGACCACCAAACCATGTTGCAGCGTCGTCGAGGCCGACCGCCACGATGCAGCCAGCACCGTCCACCTGAAACAGTATCGGCAGCTCCGCGCGCTCGCAGTCATGGCCGAGTGTGATGACGAAGAAAGACACCGGGCTTCGGGCGCGCGGGGGGTTGATAGAAGTAGGCAAAGAAGAGGCAGATTAGAACAGCTTGCCCGAGAAACAGGTGTTGTCTCTGTCTGAGTTCATCACAATATATATATATATATATATATATATATATATATATATATATATATATATATATATATATATATATATATGCGTGTGTGTGTGTCTGTGTGTGTATGATATTGAAGTACAGCTTTACGTAAGCTAAAGGACACTTAACTGTCATATAATTAAGGAAAAATTGATTGATTGAATTCATTCAGTGATTGTGACGGCACCTGGCAGAGTAGATGTCAACCATGTGTTTCCTTCTACGTGGCCTCCGGGATCCGCTTTTTCAGGGCGACGAAACGCAATGTTAACCCAAGGAATACACCAGGGCTCGCGAACGCCGACGTGCTAGTGCCACTACCAGATACCTAAGCCAAGGCTTAGGGTCGTCCTCAGATTTATTAAATGCGAAGCATTCTTAGCGAACCTCAGGCACTTTAGGCGTTTCTATCTACGTATCTATCTATCCAGCCGCCTACGTCTGGGCGCTCTCCTGGTCGTCTCCATAACTTCTAATATACCAAAATTGGCATAGCAGGGGATCGGTGTATGGTGAACACGATGCACTGGTCATGACATGAATAACGCAAAATATCTGTCACGTACGTCATGAAACCCTTTCTCTCAGTCACGTGTGGCACATACCCGCACACCAGAGTTTATGTTATGCGGGTATGTGCCACAGGTGACACAAAGTCTCAACCAACACAGTAAACGCGAACACACACAATGACACGCAAGGAAAGTGATAATAATAATAATTGTTGGAGTTTTAATTTTGACCATCTGCTATTCTTTTACGTGCACCGAGATCGCACAGTACATGGGCATCTAGCATTTTGCATCCATCGAAATGCGACCGCCGCGGCCGGGATCGAACCCACGACCTTCAGGTCAGCAGACGAGCACCGTAACCGCTACACCACCGTAGCGTACACAAGGAAAGTGAGAAAGCTGAAGACAGAACACCTCTGGAAGACGCTCAACTACCATGCAGTCGTTCACGTGGTCCGCAACGTGGACCACGTCGATTACGCAAAAACCAGGGTCAATGCTTTCTACAATAAATCTGCCGAGAGAACCAGGCCTCTCATCATTACCGGTGACTTCAACATTGATTTATCAAGAACCAACAACGCCTGGTCTTTATACTGCGTGAAATACGGCTTGAATGTGGACAGGTCATCAAAAGACCTCGCTGCCATGTGCAGGGCAGGATGCGTCATAGATCATTTCATCGTAAGAGCCATCCAGGATTTCCACCAGCTGTGCTATACGTCGCACTTCACTACACTTAGACCCCTCGTAGCCGCGATCACGAACGGATCCGATTAACAAGTCCGGTCCAGCTGCTGGTGCTCACTGATCACGGTGATAACGACCTTGCTCAAGAACTGTCAAGAACCCCTTCTACACATACACACGGGTTCGTGAAACGTTCGTGCGTTGCCGTCATAACAGATAAGTATAAGCATAACAACTGTAACGCAACTGTAACGCAACTGTAACGCAACTGTAACAACTGCAACTGTGACTGTAACGTACGTGCAGTGCGCCTGCGTGTGCCACTCGGCTGTGTGTATATCCAGGGGAACTTTGCTGAATGAAGCCTAGTTGCGAGTAACGCCTGTCCTGTGTCTTCTTCTTTGTTTCTTTTTTGTGCTGTTCGGATTCGCGCTATCCAGTATTGAAGAATATAAGCACTACATATCAGCTTACCGCGTCTGATGATGGTAACACCCATGTTGCTGTTGGCATCGTTACGAAACTGTAAACAACTGGTTAAATAATACATATGCGACTCTTCAGCACATGAGTGTGCTTATACCACTTCCACATTTCTCCAGCGTCATTCCGTAACGTTTCGCTCAACATGAAAAATTATGCCACAGTCACTATCCCACGCATGCTTCGCATAACGTCGATTCCCGCGGTAAGTGGGATCTGCCGAATTTTTATTTATTTATTTATTTATTTATTTATTTATTTATTTATTTATTTATTTATTTACATAGGCAGCCTTGAATGCGCGTCACGCATCTCCTTGACCTCGTCGATACCCTAGCTACCGTATCTTCTCAACTCTCAGCCAAACACCCTTCTTAGGGTGACGCTATGATGGACTGCGTCTTCCGTTCCATTTCCCCCTGCAACGAAAACAACAACAAATGGTGGTAGTAAAATATTACGAATTGTACAGAACTGCGCGACATAATACTAACTGAAGGTGTGTCGATGCGCGGTGGAGGTGCAAACACACACCGCACCGAAATTCACGAAAAGAACGAGAAAGGAACCTGGATTATATACTTCGCTATAGCAGATTTTATTCACTCGCTTTCGTGCGTCGCATCTACCATATGCATTTGACATCGAGCAAGTGATCGCCTGCACAGCGGCGCTAAGAATAATGTTTGTGTTCGATATTGTCGTTGTTTCTTTTTCAGTCGTGAACGTCCGTGTACGTGTCTGCACCTATGCGACGCATTAATACACAATAAATTATGCCGCGCCAACTATCCATGTTACGCCCCCTTTGAATGCTTCAATATTTGTTTAGGTATATGCGGGTAAATAATAATTTATATATTAGGGTATTTAATCATTTGCATAATTATTTAATTACATGAGCAGCTAGGGTGACCACCTTCCTACTAGCGAAATGCGGGAAACGTTTACCGGGTGTGGATGGGTACTCACACAGGAGAATGACAAGTTAACTGCAATAGCAGCAGCAATGCTATATATTGCCTGACAACTTGTGCGTTTGTCCGTTCGTGTGCAGATACTTATATAAAGTTCCGACATCTTGAGTTTAGCTGTCTTTTGTGGAGAAAAAAAGTAGTTTCCCTTACGTTTTCATGTCTGGTGCCCAAGTGCAGCCGGAACCGGTGCACTAGCTTGGCAACAATGAGGGTCATCTCGAGCTGCGCCAACTTCATGCCCGCGCAGTTGCGAGGACCGATTCCGTATGGCTGGAAGGCCAGCGGGTCCCGTGACGCTTTCTGTTCGGGAGAAAACCTGCCGAGGCCGGAGAGGCATCGACGATTTAATCGTAATCAAGCGTCCCATTATGCAAGTAATATTTCAGTTTTTTTTTGTATTGCCATGAATAATTTCAGAGGTGCTAGCACTACAAGATGTCGTTGAATCCTGCAGTTGAAACAATTATCAGAAATACGTTTGCACGCATAATGTCACAAATCACCACTAACGTCACAAATAGAAAAAGAGAAAGAAGTGAGACACACACACACACACACCCACAAAAACGGTGCACTACACAGAACGCCGAAGCTTAAAGGGGGCCGGCAATACTCCCTCACCCCTGTGTCGATAGAGGGCAGGAAGTGTTCTTGCCCCCTGGATCACAAAGATCACGAGAGGTCAAGAAGCTACGCCCGTACGTCAACGCGTGTCATGACCTTCATCATTTTGTTTTCTTTGAACGCGCGGCTGAATTTCCGTGTGATTACAAGCGCTGGTGTAAAGAGCGCGGCAAGGCCTTGTAGCGGCCGTGGTTGTGGCTACGGTAACTGTTCAGCTCCCGATGCTCAAATCAGACAACAGCCGTGTCCATTTGCTTTTGGGTACGCGACGCAGTTGATTTTTTGAGTACACGGCATCATTTGTGGACAGAAGAGCGAGTGATTTTCAGCTGAGCTTGAAATATTAATTGTAAGTTTTACGCCGCATGCTGCGCTATAATGCTCGGCTCACGTGATCGCAGGAGCCTCGACTACCAATGAGCAGCATTTTCTGACCATGTTCAAGAAGTGTTGCACAGCCCCTTTAAGCTTAGATAATTCCTCGCTTCTACATTACTCGACGCCATATTTTGTCGCCTATCGCTTGATAACTTCAGAAAAAGGTGCAAATGAAAAAAGGAAGACATCGTCAGATGAAGTGAAGAAAGCAATAGTTCCAGGCATAATAGGTCGCAATTTGAGAGACACCTTTAATCTCGAATCGTTGAGCCGAATAGGTGAAAGTGTGTCACACACAAGGCAAAGGGAAGGACGCACTGTTACAACGTATATGGGAGGGCCATGCGCACGAGATTGTCCTTACTGTGTCGTGATAGGTTCAGTCTTGGTCCACTACGAAGCAGCGCTGTATATTCGCGGAACGAATGGCTTGGAGAAGGCTACTAGCAGCACTAAACCAAGGAAGAAGAGAAGGCAACTAGACTAGACTACTACTACACCACTACTAGACTATTAGACTACACTATTACACTACACTACTATACTAATACACTCGGATACAACTTAGAAAGGCCCCGCAACACTTTTCCAATTAATCATCGAATGATTTCATTAAACGAATTAATTGCCTCACGTATCGACTGCAGCGAAAAAAAATGTACAGTCCGTCAAGTGCGAGCGGAGTGACAGGGATTTGTCGCACACGCTTTAAGCGCTTTCTCTTTCCTTTCGTGCCCCAGTGAGCGCGCTGAAAGCTATGCAGGGTTGAGGGAGGGATTACAAGGAGGCAAGAAGCTTGTCCATTCCTCAGCGCGCGTCCTGACGTTGAACATTTTCTTTTCCTTTTTTTCCATCGAACGCATGGTTTACTCTCAGTGTGATCGCGAGTGAGTGCGCTGGCACGTCGCGGCATCCCGCGGCAGCCACGGTAACTGTGCAGCCCACGATGCTCAAATCTGCCCATGGCCGTAGACTTTCGGTTTACGACAGAAAGTCTACGGCGAGGTCATTTGGGTTGATGGCATCATTTGTCGTAAGAAGAGCGGACGATTTCGAGCTGACTTTAAGAATTAATTGTAAATTCAAGGCCGCGTGCTGCACTATAACGTTTGGCTCACGTTTTCTAAGAAGCCTCCGTTACCGATCGACAGTGTTTTCTGACCATGCTAAAGAAGTGTTGCAAGATCTCTTTAGGAAGTCTGCAGGTGACCGAATCGCAACAGCCAGTTGCCTACGCGACTAAAAACACAGTCTCGCTCATGCACTCGGCAAAGTTCTCTGAAGGTGGGGTCGCCGGCCCTCCGGCTCATGACGACAGTCTGGAGAGCACGCCCATTGGTGCAAGCTTTTGTGTATTTGCCTTTAAGGATGAAAAGTCGCAGACTTCTAAAATTTCTTCCTATTATAGACTTCTAGACTAAACTACTAGACTAGACCAGAATGCAATAGACTAATAGACTGTACTTCTAGAAAATACTACTACACTAGGCAAATTATCCAGTCTAGTAGACTAGAGGAGGCGACTATACTCGTGGACAACATTTCTTGGCAATGACGTGAAAGCTAAGGCGGCGGAACTTGTGCACGTGTACTCCTACGCGAAGTAGTCCGGTATGGCACGTGTTTCGCACTGCTGTGGAAAGTGATGGGTGTGTGCAATCGGAGTTTCATATCGACGCGGGCGCCTCTTAGCGTTCGACGTACTGGTGAAAGCGCGACATTTTCACGCGTGCAAAAATTCAAAGTCACAACATGTAAATCAAAACAATTACAGATCTCACTGGTGTGAGCTGTTTTCTGTCACAAAGAGTTGCATGTAGAAAATAAAGGAGTATGTCTTATGTCTCACGCCCTAAATAGGGACACAATTGTGGGACTACATTCATTATCGGTGCTATGCGCACGATCTGGCTCTGTAGCCTTCGCTTCATTGCCAAGAAAAATTGTCCGGGAGGATAGGCTGCTGCTAGGGCCAGTGAAGACGTGACGAGAATGATCGCTGGCTGCGTGAGGTTGCCTCTGTCTAGACCGCGGCCATTCCGCTTTATTTCCCCGTGAATTCATGTGATAACACTTGAGTCACCTGTTGGTCCTTCCAGTCAACAAGAAAAATGATCGCGCTCAATTTATTACCCGAAGTAGCAAATACGTTAGAGTGACCATCACAGAGTGACCATCACAGAGCAGCGACGCAGTATCCCAAATTTTCGTAACAGTGAGACCACTTGCCTGTCTGGATCAAACTCTTCGGGCTTATTCCAGTGTCGAGGGTCCATGTGTATCTGTTGGGTGCAGGCCATAATGTTGAGCCCTTTCGGCAGGATCATGTCCTTGTAACGGTAATCGGAGGCGGCTTGCCTTGATGTGAACCTGTTGTGGAGAGGATAATGAAAGTTCGCTTGTAAGGTAAATTCTTTAGCAAGGGTAGACATGCACGGCTCGAGTGCGTTTTATGTATGTATGTATGTATGTATGTATGTATGTATGTATGTATGTATGTATGTATGTATGTATGTATGTATGTATGTATGTATGTATGTATGTATGTATGTATGTATGTATGTATGTGTGTGTGTGTGTGGTGTATGTATGTATGTATGTATGTATGTATGTATGTATGTATGTATGTATGTATGTATGTATGTATGTATGTATGTATGTATGTATGTGTGTGTGTGTATGTATGTATGTATGTATGTATGTATGCGCTCGGCCACCTGCCTCTAAAACACGAACATTAAGGAAAATTTCACGTGTAATTCCATCTCAAAGTTAGCGCAATCTTATAGGAGTTTGAACATGTTTTTACTACGGCCCTTGCATTTTTAGCGTGCCAAAATTATGCAAGCATGTGTACAATTTTCCCTACAGTGCATCAATTACATTGTATAGGCAGGCTGACAAAAAACCTGAAAGATAGGCAGCGAGTAGAAAGTTAAATAAAAACAATGAGATTGAAGCTCTGTTCACGAAAATAACAGGGCACCTGACCTTTGGCCTTGAGGGCATACAAACATGCTTCGAAAGAAATGCCCCTGACAAAGAAAGTTTGCATGCACCATGGCGCTATACACATGCATTGAGCAAACGTGATTAGCTGGCTCGTCCGAAGAAATTCAAAGGTGGATTGCCGTGTATCTGACAGAGAAACTTCAGGTTGACTCCGGCAATAGACCAGGGTTGCCAGGTCGAAAAGAGAAAATATAGCCAGAAAATTAGGAAATCTTGCTTAAAATGAGCCGACTACAGCGGAGGGCAGTAAAAGTAGCCAAAAGCGGTCATGCCATTGTGAAAACAAGTAGGACGTGTGTATTTAAATGACTAAATGCAAAAGCATTTTGGCAAAAATGTAAATCAGTAAAGTATGAACCCTTCCAAATCAGAATTGCTGAGATTCAAACTTAACTGGTTAACTTTAGAATCATTTTGTGCAGGATGACCAAGTTTCATGCACTGTTGAAAAAAAATGGCATCCTCTTCACGCGTCTTGCCCTGACTTTTCTTAAAAGGGCCGGAAGTACTGGTGACAATAGAAATTAGTACTGTATGAGTGTGCTGAATATCACAGTTGCTGGGATGGAAGCCACTTTTGCAGTAATTTCTTGCGTGATGGCGAAGTCCGAGCTATTGATATTTTGGATTCGCAGTCGGTTTCCTATCCTATGAAATGACACAATAAGTTCATCAAACATCCAATTTTTAATGTAGGTGCAGTCCGTTCCCTATCCTAAGAAATGACACAATCAGTTCCTCGGACGTGATGATGATGATGATGCACACTTTATTGGGGTCCAGAGAAGACGCAGGGGAGACCCCGCGCCACCCGTCTATCCAGTTTTTAATGTCGGTGAAAGCAGAGCGCCCTGAGTGCTTCCATTGTCCTGTTCACTTCCAGTTACAGTTTAAGGTCGTGTTCGCCTATAGGTGGTCTGCAAAATGAGGCCCAGTGCGAGTTTTCTCCGAGTACCGGCGACATATCAAAAGCCTTTCCTTTTGTGTAATGCAACTGCCAAGTTCAATTTTTCAAGCTTGAAGCATGCCTTGGCCACCATGTTTTGACACCGCGTACTCGGAATGGCAGCGGCTGCCATGTCACCACATATTGATAGTTTGGTTCAAATCAAGGGAACAAGAAAGTAGTCAGAGAGCCAAAAGGTTTTTGAACGCGAAAGTGTTTTATGCCGGAGTCCACCAAGACTTTCATGATGTCACGTCAGCAAAATAAACGCCATGAAATGACAGAGAAAAAAGAACTCTAAGAAAAAGCGCCGAAAAAGGGCTGGCGGGCGTTTAGCCCACTGAGCTACCGCCAAACACATAACGGAGGCTACATGAACGCGCGTTTTCACTTTCACACTTTCTTCTCGCACTGCTTTTGGATGGATGGGTGGATGGATGGATGGATGGATGGATGGATGGATGGATGGATGGATGGATGGATGCTATGGGTGACCCCTTTATAACGGGGCGGTGACATGTGTGCCACCTGGCTAAAAAAATACAAAAAACGCGCCATAGGCACCCGTCACTGACCAGAGGGCGCGATGGAGCTCTTATCGAACGCCTAAGTGTTGAGGGCACCAGCCGCCAGGGATACCAAGAAAATGAAACGCTCGCTGGACACATCGACGCGCTCAAGTGTCTCCCTTTTGGGCGTCTCTTTCAACGAACGCTTCCTACGTGCGTTCGTAATCACCTTAGGGATGTTGCTTGCCACCGCCTTCAATGCAGCACAAACGCGTTTAGAACGCGCTCTTTTCAGGCTGCGCTAAGGCAGCACAAGCGCTACAAACGCGTTTCAAAGCACTGCATTGAGGCGGTGGCAAGTCACGTTCAAGTCAAGGAGCGTTTCTGAACATGGAGGATGTGGAGGATAGGCACTCGATTTTGCTGCGTCTACTCGCTAGGCTGTGTTTTCTGGCGCTACCATCGTATCTCGGAAACTGCATTGCCGGGTGCCTATTGCTATGACCGTCCCACTCGGCGCCTTTACAATAGAATTGTAATTTCGTCAACGCTTGAACACACCGCGAGATCGTGACTTTAGCCCAAGCCTCACTCATAGCATCCATACATATTGAAAAATAGCTCTGCGACGCTCGCCTCGCTGTCGCTCCGCGTTCCCCGCTCGCCCTGTGAGAATCAACGGGCAGGCTTGAGGGAAGACACGACGCGCGTGGCGTTTCTCTTCGCGTTTCACGACGCTTTGAAGCTGTGCATATCGAGTATCGGTGTTTACTATGTGCTTGTCGATGTCATCTTTGCGCGTCATTCACCGCATGCGGTGCCTACGTACATATTAAGAACTTCAGCTACCGCGAGGGTTAAATCATGATCATGGGCTTTAGTCGTCGGTACGGAGATGTGCCACTAGGTGTCGACGTGAGTGTGTCCACATCAAGCTCTGCTGTGCCTGCCAGACAACAGCAGACATTGTACAAGCTCTCATATGTCAATGCACTATAAACAATCGACTACTTCGGTGACGTTTCACGTACGCGTTTCACGTTCGCGTTTTACCGATTCCTTTAACAGATAGATCAGCCATCTTTTTCTGCCGCCACCAGCCTAAAAACGTAGCCGAACCTGGCAACAATAGACTGACAAGAAGCAGGTAGGACACAGATGAATTGTTGGTTAAGTAGTGTCAGCGGATAAAGAAGTCGACGGCAGAAATGTCGACGTCATGAGAATTAATGTCCCTATATACGTGAGTACTCGTCTTGGTTTCAATATGTAGTCAACCTATATAAATAGAAAACTGAGGTGATGCCTTGCATGTCAAAATATTAGGTTTTTGTAACCTTTTTGTATTATGCTTGGGCACTGCGATTTTAATTTATTTTAAAGCACTGCTATTCATGAGCTATCTAGGAACGTAATGCTGCCTTTATTAAACATTTTTAATGCACAGCACAAAAGTGAGCCTTATACCTCTGTAGTATGCTCTGATTTCTGTATGCTGTTTTTTGTACGCAGTTCTTTATTGTTTATTACGTTCTCGCACTTAATCCTAAATTTTGTACGTGAGTTCTTGTAGCCCGGGATAATATGAACGTTGATTTCTGTGTTTGGAAGAGTCAGAGGATGTCGGTTCGCCAGTGTCTTTGACTTTGGGACACTGATCTGCGCCAAATTTATACGAAGTTATACTGAGACTGTTCGCAATGAATGAACTTGACAATATTCAGATGTGTTCTCGCGTCTCTTAGTTCAGTGCAGCACGAAGCGATACTTACGCTACTACTGGAGAGTACAGGCGAAGTGTCTCGAATATCACCTGTGTCGTGTAAGCCAGATCACTGATGGCGTCGTAGGTGAATCCGCCCTGTAAAGGAGAACATGTCACAGACCTATTAGTCATAGACCATGACGTCACAGACCTACTAGCATTGCCGGTGAAGGAGCAGGAGAGACCGAGAAGCGCTTTTCGCGCAGGCGTCTAATCAAACATTGATACATTTTACGATATGACGAATCTTCGCCAAATCATGAAGAATAAGGAACCTATGCCACCTGACGTGTGATGTTTTAGAGTGAAAGCTCTACTACGTATGTATCCCAAGGCCATTCATCGCGTCGCCATGACCTTGAACCACCGGAGCGGAAGTGTAGTAGACGTGACGTCACGCCACGTGATCCGCTGCGGAGAGGCATCGGCGGTTGCGCTTGCTCAGAGCCTCGCCGCTGTGGTACCACGTGACCAGGCGTAGGTTTAAAACGCTGTGTGCATACATAGTCTTTGCAAAACCAAGCCAAACGTACCTTTTGCTTATGATAACCACGTTTAGAGGGTTCAACGTCAGCCAATTTTTCATTTCGTTAAAAGCTGAAGTTACGGCACACACGGGCACCCTTGTTCCCAGCTGTGAACAAGGTTGCCGTGTGGGGGCCGAAACGTCAGCAAGCTGTAGTGAGTCAGCGATTAACTTTCAGTGTCTGTGCCGTTTGCCTCTCCCCCCCCCCCTCTCTCTCTCTCGACTTGGAAACTAAAAGAAATCTACAATTTGTTACAAATCAGAATATGCGCGTTTCGTGAGTGTAGGATTTCCACTGTGACGTGTAGAAAGACTCACACAATTCCTTATGCATTTGCCTAACACGACTCCAAGACGACAGCCAACTACTGTTTCCTTTCAGTTGATTTTATTGATACTCCACTCGAACGTTTTCTGCACCCAACGTGGTTTTGCACTGCCTCCTGGATTGGAGCATTGGAAGTTTTTTTCACCTTCATGTGGTTCTGCAGTTCCTCCGAGATCGGCCCACCTTTGACCAAGCGAATATGTCATGTACGTGATGACGTCTTAGGGTGGCGTCATCACATGATGATCTTACTGCATCAATCGTTGATGCCGACGCCGTCGACGGTAACTTTTGCGTTTCATGAGGCATCTAAGGATTTCGCCTTAAAGTATTTTTTTATGTTTATATGCATTTTCTGCGGGTAAATGTGCCGTTTGTACATTCATGCTATCCGGGCCTGGCAGATGTTAATTGCTCGGCAAGCAGGTGGAGAAACAATGAAAGGCTCTTCATCGGTCTAAAAAATCTGCAGTATCTTAGTCACGGCACTTATTCACGGTTTAGGTGCCCACCACTTCGCTGTCAAGAAAGCAACGAGCTCTTGCACAGCGACAGTTACGCTTACATGTTTTTCGAAAGCAGCGTTCACTTCTTGTCGGACTTTTTCTTGGACCTTGGATACTTGGCCAGGCAGAAGGCGCAGTGGGAGCTGTTGGCTGATACAGTCTCAAACCTGCAAAATCAATGACCGCGTTAGAACGTAAATCAGAGAGCCTACTGAGTACATCCCGCTTTTTTCTGTAGCCGTCCTGTGGGAACATACTGCGACATTGGATTGAGAATGCTGCCAACGCTACTGAAGCGTTCCACATGCCATTCCAATAATACCATATGTTAAGTTGATAGCGTTAAAAAGCTCGTTCCTAGAAATTTCGGTGTCGGTGTGTATGGTTGTGAGCGAAAAATCGAGACGCAAATAAACAATCAAAATCTTCGGTTTGAGTGGGTCTCGAATCAGGCCCCCTGTGTGGCAAACAGATGTTGTATTACACAGCAGAACGGCAGTGTTTGATGCTTCTTCCGAAAAAGGAAAAAAGATACAGAAAAACATACGAATGCCACGTAGTGGGAGGAGTCTCTTCAACGCGTGTAATATTGCGCGGCGCAAGCGTAGAATCGCGCCATGCGTGGAAAACCTGTGAATTGCGCAAGAAGTTGGAGGTTCAAAGGCCCACCCTATTACAAAACTCTCAGGCGTAATTAATCATCAGCAGCAGCATCAACAGCAATGCGTGCAGCGGCACAGGTGCTCGTCTTGCCTTGCGGACGAGTACAGTGGGTACTTCGCTGATTCGCAAAAGGAACAATTGTGGCGTAGTGGGCACTTCGCAGCTGTACTCGCAGTAGTCATTCTAGGATGCCTACTGTAACGGCCAATGTTAATCGCACATACATTATTTTCATTGCGGCACGGTTTAGGTGCCCACCGAGAAGAGAAGCCAGGCTAGCGATTGAGAAGGCGATGTGAACGGGCCCCATTAGGCTATCGCGTTCTACTCTTCAGGCGAAGCTCAAGGTCCTCCAACTTTTGTTCCGTAAGATTCTTGTGGAAGTATCTGTCAAATATATGGAAAACCTTTGGACTCTATATGGATTCCGTACATTTTCGTACGGAATTATTGGAATTGCATACGGAACGTTGCAGTAGGGGACAACGAACGCGTGATAGTAAATGTTTAATGCCGGTGCCCATATACTAAATCGTTAACATTGACCACCCACTTAACAACACAGCGAAAATTTCAAAATGCGCTGCTCCACAACAAACCAATTCCGTACTTTCCAAACACTTATCCTACTGTAAATTCCAGACGCTTCAAAGATATTGAATTCATATTACAGGAATAACCAAGAAACTAACCTTGGAGAGGACTTCTAGAACAGCTAAGCTAGATTTATTATCGCGATAACAATTATATGGGCACTATTGGCGGTTTTTTTTTCGTCGCCGTCGCCGTCATGTTCCTTATAAAATTGCAACCGATAACATCGCCCCGCGCATGATGTGTTCTAGGCGCGAGTAAAAGCGGGCGCGCGCTAGTGACGAACGCGCTTGAACCAGAAATGAAACGAGCCTGGGCATAACATCGCCGCGGGGGTGAGGCCTGCCCTCGTTGGCTTTTCAAGCAGATAGGAAACGCCCCACCTGTCTTTCGTCGGGCGAAGGAGCGTGAAGGGGCGCGGGCAGTGGGAAGGGGGGGGGGCTGCGAACTTTGATCACAAGGTCGCTAGCGCGCGCACTATCTCGACAGACACCGGTACACGGCTCGTACTATTCCTGTAGGTGTTGTGCTCTGACCGCTTAGTTCGCGTTGAGACGACAGACAGCAGGAAAACCGCTTCCCTTCCTAGAGGGGTCTTATTCCCTAACACCAGCGTGTTGTAGTTACGCGAGATCGAATCCAGAATAGCAAGCTGCTAGCCTCACTTCCTATAACATTGCAATTCCTTGCTATCGCATTCATTGTTTCGCCCTTGCAGCGAAACTGTGATTGTTTCTTCGCTCCTATTCCTAGAATACACGTGCATTCCTCTTTCAAAGTCCAAGCTAGCCTCTCAACCTTCAGCACCTTTTTTTGATTGTGGTCATTTTGCTGGGTCCCCTATCCCTGTCCTTTCCTCATTTGCTGCAGTTCACTGCCCCATACGTCCCCTACAGGCCTTACTCAATCCTGAGTGGTAGAGCCTCACTTTTCTTTTTATGCACCGTACACGCAGTGATTAAACATAATATTGTCTCTTTCCTTTATACATTTCAGAGCACAGCTTTGTTACCACCGCTTGCAATTGCTGTCCTGGTAACCTCTTACAGAAGCTGTCGTTTTTACTTACCCAGCGGTCAGTATGGTGGCGGCGTTACTTGCGACATGCCTGACCGGCATGAGGAAGTCTCCTGTTGAAGTAAATAATAAAAATTCATGAGTGAAACACCTTCCTTATTTGGTAGTCAATAGATTGTTATCGAAGTCAGTTGTTTTGGGGTCAGAGATTCGAATAGCTATAACAAAACAGTAGCTAATGTAACTACTACAATTTACAACAAAAACTATTGCCCACTACTACTACTACTACTACTACTACTACTACTACTACTACTACTACTACTACTACTACTACTACTACTAATACTACTACTACTAATACTACCACTACTACTACTACTACTAAAATGGCAAGAACATTGCAGTGATAATGCTTACCTATTCGAGGCATTTAACGCGTCACTATTTCCTATTTTCTGCCATAATTGCTGACCTCATTAGCAAAGCTTAATGAAACGCGCGGCGGTCGTTAGCAAGAAGAAAAAAGACGAAGCGATAATCCTCCTAATTAAATAGAAGCCTCGCAAACAGCTTAGATTCGTTATCCTCCTCTGCATCACTAATGCTTGCCCCGACTAATTAGACAGATTCGGTGAATGTCGTCACGCTGAGTGGCCCCGTTTCCTCTTTTCTTGATTTCTTTCCTCTTAGCTTAGAAGAAAACGCCGTAGAGCCGTGATTAAGAAGCCCTAATTTCGTCTGCTGTCCTTTGCCGTACGTCGCGCATTGGGAGGCCAAGCCTGAATAAACGCGTTATCGGGCAGTTCCCAATAATCCAAGCCTTGCCAAATGTCGCCTACTTGAAGATATCGTTACACCGGCTAGCATGTCAAGTGCAACACTTTGACTTGATTTGAGTGCTCTCTTTCACCGAGAAATAACAAGATTTTCATGTCCCCTATAGCGCATGAGGCAGAAAAGACGCCGAACTCTTTGCCTTATGAGAGCTACATGATGCCATTATACACATAACAAAAAGAATCCAACGCACAATGAATCCACGAAAAGCATAGCAGACAGTATTTGTTATTTTTAACTCTAGAGTAACAAAGAGGCAGAAAAGAGAACAGAAAAAGCATCCCCACTAAGCTTAAAGCTTAGTGTTGTGACTTCCAGCAGAGCAGCTCATGTGCTGAACCGGTTTGGCTTCAAGGGCTAAACAGGCACGATTCTAGAATGTTATTAAGGCGAAAGCCCTAAATACTTCATCAAACCGGAAGAGTGACCGTTGGCGTTGGCGGCGTCAACACGAGTCATGCAAAAAGCCATCACAGGTGGCCAAAATTGTTGACGTCACTATGACGTCCCATACATAACGTCACATGATGAATTCATCACGTTCCATAGTCGTTTGGTCAAAGAGGGCCGATCAGGGCGGCACTGCAAAACCTCGGTGCCGAAAGGTTCCAATTCATCCGATCCCGGAGGCAGTGCAAGCCCACGTTGGATGAGGGAAGCTTTCGGACGAAATCAATACAATCGACTGAGCAGAAACAGGAGATGGTTTTCGCCTTTCAGTCGTCTTGGGCAAGTCCATAAGGGTCCGAGTGACATTGAACGTTGTTTCGGGGCGGCATAGACACGGTGCATTTTACCTTCTTTCAAGCCTGAGCCAGCTTCTGGAATGGCCCCACGGAAGGCGCATCCCGCGATCGCAAACTTGGAATTTTCTAACTTAAACGCAGAAATTTTGGTCTGTCTGTCTGTCTGTCTGTCTGTCTATCACACGATTAAGCCACCCGGCCAAAGTCTAATAACTTGCTGAACGCCCAGCCATCTTGAACTGGTAGCTGCGTTCATGTTGTGAACACTGTCGATCAAAAAGCAAATATTACGCATATCTGAGGCACAACATCAATACGTAAGTATTAGGTGGTGTGTTCCTTTACTAGAAAATACATAGATACGTAATTCTATAGACCCTAGTGTTTCTTAGGCTGCACCGAAAATGCTAGTATTTCTTATGCTGCGCTGAAACGACGCAGAAATGGCCGGCAGAAAAAAAAAAAAAACGGTCGACAGAAGACTATCGTCTTTCGACGACAGTTGCAGCGAAGCACGCGCGATACGCGGCTAATTTTTTAGGGGAACCTTGTTACGAGTTGCAGATATCGGTGGCGGCGACTTTGTACGCGAGAAACCCGGCGCCGGCGAACGTATACAGAAATGCGCCCCTCGAAGGTGCGCCTGTCACATGCGTATATTGGTACGTGTCATTTTTCCATAGTTGGCGTTCTTTCCATCGTAGGCTCGTCGGCAATCAGCCGTTTCTTATATGGCAGTATGATCTTTTATCGAGGTGACTTGTCATTTCACTTTGCCACGTTTCACTGTTGCCTGGATATGAACGCATGACCGTCGTTGTTGCCGGTAACAACTGAAGTGTTGCGCTGCTAAGCACGTAGATGAAGGTCCAACTCCTGACATGGGGGAAGGAAAAAAGTTAGGAGGGAGCATTGCGCTTTTCGATAGAAAGAAAGAAGAGCTGTAGGTTGGGCACGAATGCGTCAAACATCGCTTGCCCTACAGTTCAGAGGTGGGCAGTATCGAAGATACATGTATATTCGATACTATCTTATATATTCTTTGGGTATCTTGTATCGGTATCGCGATACATCTAGCAAGACGTGTATCAGTATCTGTATTTCCGATACATTTAAGAATGTATCGTGTATCTGAAGATACAAGATACTGCGATCGCAACACCGCGGTGCGAAACAATAAACGTTGGTTGAACTTTGCTTCTCACGCTGATACCGCTCCCACTAAGCCACCAGATTAAAACTAAAGACAATGACATTATTTTATCTTTCCGCCAGAGTTTTCCAGCGAGGGCAGGTGATGAGCTCTGGCTCTCGCGTCGTCTCGACAAACGCGCGAACGTCTACGCCCAGACGACATTTTGTTTTCACGGATTCTTTCTTTTTCCTTTTTAGTTGTGTCAGTGCTATGCCACTTGGCTCTTAGCTTGTGTCCTGTGCCGCGTACTCCAATGCGTGCGGTGTTGAAGTTTCTCTTGCGTTGTGCGTTGTTACGAAGTCTGAAGAATGCAAGAAAAGGGGTTGCTTTGCGTCTCGTAGCTTTCACACATCGGCGGTTTAAAGGACTCCTTCGATGCAAATTTGACTTACATGCAATGAGATTGACATATGGAAATAAGATTCTAACATCTATAGCACCACCGGTACCGATGCTGGATTTAACAGATCAAGCATTCACTTAACAGAAGCTATCTTGGCGTACGTCTCCTTTTCGTTTATTCAATGAGTTTTCGAAATCATAATTAGATTATTAGTACAAGTTCTTTCTAAGCTGTCCTTTTCCATCCCATACATTGTCTATGTCTCTGTGTTGCTTTTTTTCGGGTCTGCTTACGGCAATATGTCTTTAACGTGCTGGCAACGTAAGCTCTCTGCTTTATTCTTACATTTAGCTGTCAGCATTGTTTCTGCTACTGTTTACAGAATTATATTCTACCTAAGTTTACTGTTATGTCAAGGCGACGTTGAGAAC
Source organism: Rhipicephalus sanguineus (assembly GCF_013339695.2). Classification (NCBI taxonomy): domain Eukaryota; kingdom Metazoa; phylum Arthropoda; class Arachnida; order Ixodida; family Ixodidae; genus Rhipicephalus; species Rhipicephalus sanguineus. The sequence goes on from NC_051182.1 coordinate 123,933,551, forward strand.
AAATATATAATAATCTGCGCGTGCTTCGGGTATATAGTAACAAAAGTTCTGCTTACTGCTTAGTTAAATAGCGAAATTGAGTTTTCATGATAATAACGTAAATTATTAGGAGCCATCTCAAGGATGATAGCAAAGGGATTGGAAAAACATTGTTGTACAAAATGCTCCGTTTTTCTAATTACCGTCTCAACGAGTCGGTTTAAGCTATTTTACATTATGCACTGAGTTTTCTGTCGTCTTACCTTAAATGCCCAATTGCCATGGCTATTAAGGGTTACCCGCTGCGGTGGTCTAGTGGTTATGGTGCTTGACTGCTAACCCGTAGGTCGCGGCGGCCGCAGTTCGATGCCTGTGTGCTTATATTGAAGTTTTAAAACACCACGCGGTCGAAATTTCTGGAGCCCTCCACTATGGCGTGTATCATTATCATATCGTCGTTCTGTGAGACGTTAAACTCGGCAATTATTATTAGCTCTTGGGAGTGCCGCCTGTATCATGTTCTTATACTTATTCGCTGTGTTTGATACAGAACCGCTTTTCTATTTTACTTAGTTATATTTGTTTTTCTTAGTCATCTCAAAATATTTTTACTGTTACTAATCACCAGGTTATCCGAGTTTAAGTGGCAACATAGTTTGAATAGCGGAGGTGTCCTGCGGCACTTCGTGCATTTATAGAACATGTCTGACACGTTTTGTGGGCTTCAGGTGTTCTCTCATAAAAGAAAAAAAATGTTTGAAGATCGCGCATTACTTAGTACGTCGCTTTACGCCAGCCGATAAGTAGAATATAAAAGTAGTTGCAGCTTTATGTTCTCTACGTAAACAAGATGCGTCGCAAAGAATGTCGCTAGCAGCGTTCTCACTGATGTACACCTGTCCGGTGATCGGCTATTGCCAAAACCGTGATACGTTTACGGGCAAGCTAGAAATTAATAACGGTATTTACACGTTTGTGTGGAGGCTTCTTATTGAAGATGGCAGCCCGCTAGCTGGTCCGCAAGCAGAGCATCGACTCCACCCAATTACAAAAGCGGCAAGCAAAGGCCGTTATCAGCGAAGTGTATAAAGAGCTGTCATGGTAAGCAGCTACAACAACCCCAATAAGTTGTTTCGGAACAAAAGTGATATACCTTCAGCAAGACATACAAAGCTATGGAGATACTAACAGACATTTCATTCAAGTGAAACAAAATTGGTCGCAGTTAATGAACTTTCAAGCAAACATTTTCGTGCATCGGCGTTGAGTGCTACATTACCGTATATACAGATATATAATAACAAAGTTTCGAATGTATCGAAGTATCTTAAGATACAATTGGAATGTATCGTATCGGATATAATCGGCGTTGTGGTATCTTGTATCTGTATCTCAAATACTTCTTGCCTGAGTATCTTGTATCGTATCGCGATACAATTTCACATCTTTGCCCAGCCCTGGCCCTATATTCCTGCTAGGGGAAGGGCTCTTGATTTTTTTCTTATTTTAAGACGAAAGTATTTTATGCCGGGGTCCACCAAGACTTGCATGCAGTGGCGTAGCCAAGGGGGGGCACACCGGGCCCGTGCCCCCTCACCCTGAAATTTTTTTTGCCATGGCATACAGAGCACAAAATGACTCTCGACCTCATCTGCGTGCCCGGCCCCCCCTTCAGATGAAGGAGGTGCCCCCCCCCCTGAAAAGAAATTTCTTCCTACGTCCCTGCGTGCGATTTTGCTGACGTATTTCCGTCACGGAAATACGTCATCAAAATGAACGCCATCAAATGGCAAAGAAACAAAACTAAAACAAAAAGGTCCGCTGAAAGAAGTCTCCCATGACCGCTCGGCCCGCTACAATGGCTGGCGGGCGTTTAGCCCACTGAGCTACCGCTAAACACATAACGGCGGCAACATGAACGTGCCTTTTATCTTTCACGCTTTCCTCTCGCATGCTCTTGGATTCATGGATGGATGCTATGAGCGTCTCCTTTATAACGGGGCGGTGTCATGAGTGCCACCAGGCTCACAGAAAAAAAAAAAACAAAAAATAGAACACGCGCCATTGCTTATACCGTCACATTTGGCGCGTTTTCGATAGAAGTGCAATTTCATCAACGCTTTAACACACCGCGAGGTGGTGGCTTTAGCCGACACCTTGCTCATAGCATCCATCCATATCGAAAAATAGCTCTCCGATGCTCGCCTGGCTGTAGCACCGCGTTCTCCGCTCGCAATGTGAGAATTACCGGCCAGGCTAGAGGGAAAACACGGCGTCCGTGGCGTTTCTCTTCGCGTTTCACGATGCTTTGAAGGAGTGCATATTGTAACGCTCCCGCCGAGATCCTGCTGCCTTGTGTCGGTGTCATGTGAAAGGCAATGCCATAAGGATGTGATAGCAGAGCAAATAGTTACGCTGTTGCTTACGCAAGGCGTTTCCATCGCGAGAGGCGTCTTGGCACTGACTGATGGGCAGGCAGAAGTGCTCCTCACGAACTTCAGCAACGAGCGCCGTCACATCCCGAAGGGCACCGCAATTGCTTACTACGACGACATAGACCAAGCAAGGCATTGTTTCGCCTTGCAACCGGACGACGCGACTGACCCTGCCTCGACTTGTTTATCTGTCGACGTCTCCTCTACGCTGTCGTCATCAGATAGGAAACGCCTATTGGAATTGATACACCAGTTCCACGATTGCTTTTCGTCTACGTCAAAGGTCAAGCAAACACCATTGACCAAGCATCGAATAATTACTGAAGATGACACGCGACCAATCCGACAAAATCCCTACCGTGTGGCTCCGAAAGAACGCGAGGAGATTCAAAAACAAGTACAGAAGATGCTCGAGGATGACGTCATACAGCCTTCGAAAAGTCCTTGGGCATCCCCTGTGGTTTTGGTAAAAAAGAAAGACGGCACCTTGCGCTTCTGCATCGATTACCGCAAGTTAAACCAAGTCACGAAGAAAGACGTCTATCCGCTGCCACGCATAGACGATTCGCTTGATCGGCTGCGGCATGCGCGCTACTTTTCATCCATGGACCTGTGAAGCGGCTATTGGCAGATAGAGGTCGACGAGAGAGATCGTGAAAAAACTGCCTTTGTGACACCCGATGGTCTTTACGAATTTAAGGTGCTTCCATTCGGGTTATGCTCAGCGCCAGCCACTTTTCAGCGTCTAATGGACACCGTGCTGTCAGGCCTGAAGTGGCAAACATGCTTGGTCTATCTAGACGACGTTATTGTATTTTCGGCAACGTTCGAGGAACACCTAAGCCGGCTATGCGCTGTTCTCCAAGCTATACGCTCGGCTGGCCTGACGTTAAAGCCGGAAAAATGCCACTTCGGCTTCAGTGAACTCAGCTTCCTAGGCCACGTCGTCAGTCACGAGGGTGTTCGACCTGACCCGGACAAAGTAGACGCTGTGGCAAAGTTTCCTGCACCACAAGACAAAAAAGCAGTGAGGCGCTTCTTAGGGCTGTGCGCCTATTACCGCCGATTCATCGCGGACTTTTCATCTATTGCAGCGCCATTGACACGACTCACACGAGAGGACGTTCCCTTCCTTTGGGCCGAAAAGGAGCAAATGGCATTTAACGAACTACGTCAACGCTTGCAAACACCACCAGTTCTTGCGCACTTCGACCAGGAAGCCCCTACAGCACTCCACACCGACGCCAGCAATGTGGGTCTGGGTGCCGTGCTCGTGCAGTGGCAAGACGGCTCTGAAAAAGTAATAGCGTACGCCAGCAGAACTCTCTCTCGCACGGAGGAGAACTACTCGACAACCGAGAAGGAGTGCCTCGCCGTGGTGTGGGCGGTAATTAAATTTCGTCCATATTTGTACGGCCGCTCGTTCAAGGTTGTCAGCGATCACCATTCTCTTTGCTGGCTTACTAACCTGAAAGACCCATCTGGCCGTTTGGCGCGCTGGAGTCTGATGCTTCAAGAGTTTGACATGACCATTATTTATAAATCCGGGAAGAAGCATACTGACGCCGATTGTCTCTCGCGGTCGCCTGTCGAGCCTGCCGCTATTGATGACGAAAGCATGGACGCTGCATTCTTGGGAGTCGTCAACACGGCCACCATTGCACAAGAGCAGCGTGGCGACCCAGAGCTATTACCGCTCATCGATTTCTTAGAAGGACGATGCAATGACGCGCCGCGAGTATTTGCCAGAGGACTGCCGCCTTTTTGCTTGCGGAACAATGTTCTGTACAAGAAAAACTTTTCTCCCACCGGCAGCGCGTACTTGCTCGTCGTGCCTGAATCACTTAGAAAAGAAATTCTGAACGCGTGCCATGATGAAGCCACTTCTGGTCACCTAGGCTACACCCGGACATTGTGCCGACTGCGGAGCAAGTACTATTGGCCAAAGCTACCTGCTGCCGTTAAACATCACGTGCAGACTTGTACCGACTGCCAAAGACGCAAGGCGCCCCCTGGCAAGCCAGCCGGTCTCTTGCATCCAGTCGAAGCACCAGCAAAGCCATTCGCCCAAATTGGAATGGATTTCCTAGGCCCATTCCCAACTTCTACTGCGGGGAACAGATGGATTATCGTCGCCACCGATTACCTGTCCCGCTACGCGGAGACTAAAGCTATGCAGCGGGGCACAGCAGCAGAAGCGGCTCAGTTCTTCATAGAAAACGTCGTCCTTCGGCACGGCGCCCCAACAGTTGTGATCACAGACAGAGGAACTGCCTTCACCGCAGAGCTTTTGGAGTCGGTTCTCAGGCTCAGCGGTACGGCTCACCGTAGAACAACTGCATACCATCCCCAAACAAACGGACTAACGGAGCGCCTTAATAAGACCCTCACAGACATGCTCTGCATGTACGTCGACACCGAACATAAAAACTGGGATCAGATATTGCCTTACGTGACCTTCGCTTATAATACCGCTCGACAAGAAACTACTGGCATGACACCGTTCAGTTTGATCCATGGTCGCGAAGTCACGACAACGTTGGACGCTATGCTGCCGCACGAGTGTGACGACATTCATACAGACGCCGAAGAATTTACTCAGCGCGCCGAGGAAGCCAGACAGCTTGCCCGCGTACGCATCTCTCATCAACAACATCAAGATGCGAAACGGTACGACCTACGACACAAATTCGTTAGCTACACACCAGGCGACAAAGTATGGGTCTGGATACCAATACGTCGACGCGGACTTTGTGAAAAACTGCTAAGACGATACTTTGGGCCATACAGAGTCACCCGACGCTTGAACGACGTCAACTACGAGGTCGTTCCCGACAGTGATTGCAGCTCCAGTCGCCGGAAACATTCACCCGAAGTCGTTCACGTCGTGCGGATGAAACCGTACCTATCCAGCTAACTCTCGTGTATTGTGTGGATTCCACTGCATGTGGAATCCACACCTCCACCAGTGTCGCGACGTCAAGAGAGAGGTCGTAACGCACAGATCAAGAGAACAGCAGGTCGGAGTTTTTTTAATACCGCGCGCATATTGCATGCACGTGGCAATATCGAGTATCAGTGTTTATTATCTGCTTGCTGATGATATATTTGCGCGTGATTCACCATATGCGGTGTACACGTATGTGTTAAGAACGTAAGCTACCGCAAGGGTTAAGTCATGATCATGGGCGTTAGTCGTCGGTACGTAGATGTGCCACTAGGCGTCAACGTGAGTGAGATGCGTCTACATCAAGCGCTGCTATATCTGCCAAACAGTAGACATTGTGCAAGCTCTTATATACCAATGCAATATAAACAATAAACTACTTCTGTGACGACACCTTTCACTTCCGTGTTATACCGATTCCTATGACGGGGGGATCAGCCATCTTTTTTAACGCGATAGCGGTAGAGAGCTCGTCCGGCAGAAATTCCGGTGTCGGTGTCGGTGTCGGCGTCGCTACCGACGCTTGTGAGCGAAAAATCGTCCGTGAGTGAAAAATTGAGAAAGATACAAATAAAATAAACAATATAAATTTTTGGTCCCATTGACGATCGAACCTAGGCCGTTTACGTGGCAAGCAGATGTCCTACCATAAAGCCATGATATTACTTGCAGCTGCTTCGGAGAAAAACACTACATAAATGCCCTGTAGTGGAAGGAGTCTCAACGCATTTAGTTCCGCAGGTGTCACGACGAAAATGAGACCATTCGGCGATTTGTAGGCGCATTGGCGAGACCATCAAACTACGTTTCTTGGGCGACGAAAAAGGCCGGGATAGTGCAGCCATCGCCGCTAAAAACACACACAAACTTTAAAACAGCTCTAAAAATGGACAACTATGCCCATCTAGCGGAAAACATATTGTGGGCATTCATTAGACACATCTACCCTCCTCGTACATGGTCATCATCATGGGTGTTCGTCGTCGTCATCTGTAGTGGGAACTCGGCTTGATTGTGATCTGTGCCTCGGGTGTGGTCGCTTCACCGTGCCTTCGGGGCCTAATAAAGGTGGCGCTAACCGTTGCGCCACAAGTGGTGGAGGTGCGGGGTAGAACGGGCACCCAGCGTTGACCATCAGGATGGTAGATATGGCGGTACAGGACGCAGTTGTCGAGCTTGAATTGCGTCAGCTGTCGACGAAGACGTGCGTTAGGGGGCCGCGAAGTCCCGTCAAGGCGGTCCATGAGGCGGCGACAGTAAGGATCAGCGCGATGGTGAGATAGCAATGAACCACACTCGTTCAAAGAAGTTGGGCCCATAGTAGCTAAGGATGAAACGTGTGAAGTAGGGACGGCCGAGAACTCGTCGCGTGCGGTCGTGGTGGTGTCGCGCTAACCGTTGCGTCACAATATCAAGTCAACGCCTGCTTTCTAGAGGAGGCGTTGATCAAGCAAACAGCAAACGCTAGATAATGTGCTGCCATCTGTGAGGCATTGTGAGAAATATGTCTCGACTCTTGCACAGGGCAGTGCTTTAGATCGAAAACCTGTACCATTACTATGAATACATCGCGAGCGCGAGCGCGTGTGTGTATGTGTGCGTGTGTGTGTGTAACAACACACATAATAAGTATGCACTTAGTGGTTGAAGTGCGCACTAGGGACCGGATTTCACTATCGCGTTCAACTCTTAAAGGCGAAGTTCAAGGGTCCCCCAATTTTCAAGTTTAAGGGTCCCCCAAGTCAGCTCCTTATTCCCCCTCGTGCCTGGGTTTTTTTCTCGAGCGGCGGTCACCGTTCACTCCTTCGTGGCATACCTGTAAACTTTGGCCTTCCAGTTCGTGCAGAAGACATTTCGTTAAAGAAAAAAAGAAAACAAATATACTCGCGGGTTCTCCTGTGCATTCACCTAATATGACTCGATGGTGAAAGCAGTCTTCTTCGCCGCCTCCGTAAGGCTTTCTGCGCCTAGCGAGGCTTCGCGCTGCCTTCGGGAGCGGGGGCATTGCAAGATTTCTACGCCTCACGTCTCTCCGTGCCCACTCATGACCGAACAACGATGTCATTTTATGGCGCCATTACGCGGAATCATGTTATGGGACGTCGCAGTGATGTCACTATATTGTCGTAGGGACGTCATGAATTTTGGAGATATGTGACTTCATGATTACGTTATATGGTGACGTCATCATATTATGATGATTTTTTTTTTGCATCACTCGTGTTGGTGCCGAATGTCACATTTCTTGTTTGATTAGGAGAGGCCGGATGTTTAGGCATTAAAAAAGCGCGTTTTAGGCGCTAAAAACAGGCAGGCAAAACAGTGCTTTAGGCCTTCAACATCGTAAATACAGGCACAATCAATTTTTTTACAGAAATGCAAGAAATATGAAACGAAGACGAGCGCCACCTGTTGCTACGGCAGGAAACAAAGAACGTTGTTTATGATGACACAAAGGCTCCAAGAGTTGAACGTTGCCATGCAATGGTACTTTGTCCCGCACGGTTCGCAGAACACGGTCTCCCCTTTGGTTTTCTTGTATGACGAGTCGCGTGTCCCCGGTGAAATCAACACACTCCTGGGCAGGCCCGTAGCCAGGATTTTTTTTGGGGGGGAGGGGGGAGGGGGGCACTTACTGAAGGCCTTGACTATTGGAGAAAAACACCTATTTTCATTATTTGTTTTCGTAAAACTCCCCCTTAATCGAAATTCCGCCCCCCCCCCCCCCCCCCCCCGGGCTACGGGCCTGCTCCTGAGTGTCTTTCATTTCGGCATGGCTGGGAAGGGCTGATCAGGGGCAGATAGCCAGACCATTAAAGCACCAAAAGGGAGGGACGCCTATCCCTCTTTGCGCAGCGCACATAATTGAGAGGCACACAAGAGAAGAGGACGGGACAAGCGCAGTAGGGACGCCTCCTACTGGCCGGGTCGAATCGGGTAGAGCCAATTTCTCCCCTGGTATTTTCACCTTAAAAGGTAAATTACAAAAAAATCGGCAGATCCCATCTCTAGTGGGAATCGGTTTCATGCGAAGCCATCAGTGAGTAGTTGTCTATGCTGCATTCTTTTGGCTTTGAACCAAGCGTTCGAGCGCTACTGTAGCGCTGCTGTAGCTCAATTGGTAGAGCATCGGACGCGTTGTACGAAGGCTGTAGGTTCGTTCTCTACCAGTGCCAAGTTGATTTTTTATCCACTTTAATTCCTTTCCATTTATGGCGGAATTGGTACACTACAGCTAAAACCAAAAAATAATGCTCCCTATGCCTCTCTCGGCCTCATTGTATGTTGGTTTAACTGGGTTGAGCCTTGTGAATGGGCGTTTATAGCGCTCTGGCGAAAATAACTACTAAAACACAACGAAATTTTAATTTCCAATGAGTTTAGCGTTTGTACGAGCAAAGCAAACACTCTTTACCTTACAGCGGGTTCCAGCTGAGCCGCTCTTTTACAGAGGTGAATGACAGCTGCACCGTGGTTTCGTGCTCGGAGCTTATACTGAACTTCTGAGTTGCCAATAAGTGCATAATATTATTTCGATGCCCACTTGGTGGTACTCATTGCCAGCTTGGTGGTTATATCTGGTTTTTAGAAGGTTGCAAACAGCCATCTGGAGTAGGAGCCGTGTCACTCTATCAATATCTGAAACAAGTAGCTGTGGCTTACCTTTGGCGTTCGGACGCTCACGAAATTCACATTTCGTGAGTAACTCTTCCGGAACCTTTGCCTCCAAAAGAGTCTGCAGCAGGTCTGGGCGAGCTAGCTGGAACGAAGAGAGAAGAAGGGTGGAGACTTACATGTTTGGTACACTCGTTTTGAATGCGCGATAAGAGAAACAGCAAACCTTACAGGGCGAAACTTGTATCTCAGAACTACGGAGACGTACAGGGCAGGTGGCTTGTGCCAAACGTACGAATATTATAAATTCGCATGTCTCGTGGACAATCCTAACGTCACGCGCAGGTGTTACCTGGGCATATGATTAGTCAAGCCGCGGAACTTCCCAATGAAACTTTACGGATGCGATCCATAATTTCATACGTTTGCGTACAATTATTATGGAAATATACCCAATTGAATATAGAATCCGTACATCTTTCCATGGGCGTTTCATAGAATATACGCGAAATTGCAGGAGAAGTCGCATGGTCCTTTATGCACTTGCCTAAGACGACTCGAAAGCGAAAGCCACCTTCTTCTTTTCTTCTAACTCGAATGCATTGATTGGACGAGTGATGCAAAAGGCCTTCTTGTGATAGCGCCAGCTATGACATCATCATGACGTCACAGGCCACAAAAATTGTAACGTCATCGAGCCGTCACTATGACGTCACATCACGTGACTACAGATGATTACGTCATCACATGACATCGTCGCTTGATGAAAGGCGGGCGCTGCAAAACTACGTGAAGTGCAGATAGTTTCCAATGCCCCCGATCTCGGATGCCGGGCAAAACCACAGGGTGCGGAAAGCCTACGGGTGTGGGGATCAATACACTCAACTGAGAAGAAAACGAAGATCACTCTCGCCTTGCTGTGGTCTTAAAGCAGTAACGACACGATTTTGAGACATAGCAAAAGGAATATTTTGCGTTTCCTTGGTATGCAAGTGTTGGCTCTCTCCACACGCCGGGAGTCAGACAACACGTATAAAATATTTTACTTTGATCTTAAAGTTTTCGTCGCTTAGCATCTGCAAGCCAACCCCACCGTAATGGCCATTATCCCAACGAGTCAACACACTTTGACTGAGAGCGAATTCTGCGTCCTGCATGCAGCCTAAATCACAGGGATCACTGTCGGGGTTGCTAGACGACAATTTCCTAATTGTTTACGTGCACCACGAGCAGATGACAGATCTGCCGCTAGTGCGTCGCGAGTTGTTGTCTCCCCGTGACGCCACACTGCGATGACTCGTCCCTGAGAAGCCTCCCTCGTGATATCGAAACCGAAAGTGTTTTTTTTAAGGTAGCGGTGATAAAAATATATTGGATGCATTCTCAGGCACCACAATACTTTTTTGGATGTTCTCGACATTGTTTTCGAGAGTGTTTTGACAGTGTTCTCGACACTGTTTTCAATTAGCGCAACAATCCGAAAATATTTCAAAGTCGTGTCAGTACTCCTTTAAGTAAATTTATGAGGGATCGTGAAAATTTTCTTTCGCCAAGCTATCGGACATTATCTTTGAACTTACGCTTGAGTCTTTCTCCCTGAATGCAACGATAGGCACTGCTCTATGGGCAAGGGCCACAAGCGGCTCATGTCCAAAGTGTCGCTCCAGGAGGCATACAATTCCCTTCAGTCCAGAGAAGAATTCTGCATGAAGAGAATCGAGCAAAAAAATAAACAAAGAAAAACAGATAACGAAGTAGACAGCTTTACACTAATTATGTACGGCTGTGCAAGAATTATCAAACATCGATACTTGTACTTCTCAGTGAGCACCTTCAGATCTTTATTCATGACTTGTTGCCTAGCAGTGTAAATAGGAATAAATAATTTCTGGGGTTTCACGTGACAAAAGCACGATGTAAATATGAGTCACGCCGTAGTAGTGCACTGCGGATTAATATGGACCAGCCTGGATTCTTTAAGGTGAGCATAAACCTAAGTACACCAGTGTTCTTGCATCTGGTCCCCAGTGAAATGTGGCTACCGTGGTTGGGAATAGAACCCGCGTCCTACAGTATAGCGGTGCGTCTCTATACCCGCTAAGCTCCTGTGGCGGGTTACAAACAAAAACATGACTGATCCCTCTGTCATAGGAATCGGTATAACACGAAAGTGAAACGTGTCTTCACAGAAGTGGTGCTTATTGTGTAGTGATATATGAGAGCTTGTACAATGTGTATTCGTGTTTGGCAGCTACAGCACCGTTTTGACGTGGATGCACCCATGTTGACGGCATGTCTCTATCGCGACGACTAACGCCCATGATCATTATTAAACCGTTGTGGTAGCTGACGTTGCGAACATATATTTGGACACAGCAAATCGTGAATCCCGCGTAAGGATGATATCAACAAGCTCAAAATCAACATTGGTACCCGATATGCACTTCTTCAAAGCGTCGTCAATTAAGGAGAGAAACGGTACGGTGTGCGCTTTCTAGCAATGGGTGACCGACGCCTGCGTTCATGCATACACTACCACACACTATGCTTCAGCAACACGGGTGGTAGAGGTTCGTAGCCTGAGCCGCAAACGCGTGCGTCCCGCTGGTTTCTGTCTCGCAGGCGCTGCTCTCGCTCCACCAAGGCACGACATTCGCCCGTCGAAATCGCGTCCTTTCTGCAACGCGTATTGCAGCAGTTTTGTTAGCCGGTGCTCTCGCAATCGAAGCAGTCGGCGGCGGACAAATCCCGTTGGTGCATGTGGAAGCTGCACTACTCCGATGAGCCGACGCACGCTAACACGAAGCGAAATGCAAAGAAAGAACGAAACCAACGTAACTGCGTCAAGGGTGCCTCGGCGACACCAACGCGGCCAGTGTACCTCGCTGGTATCGAGACGCTGTAACCATGACCTCCGATATCGCGCGCAATCTCGGAGTAAGCGCTAGTAAGTGTCGATCGTGAAGCACTACTTCTTTTCACCTCTCACAGACGGCGGCACCGCCACGCTCCGCGCCGCCTACCTACACCGCCAACAGAGAGCACCGTGCGAAAGAGAATGTGTGAAAGATATAAGGCGCGTTGGCGGCGTGACCTGTACTGCGGAGTTAGCTTAGTCGGTAGGGCGTCGGGTGCTTGCCGTCGCGGCCGCAAGATCGTGGGTTCGATTCCCAGCGGGGGGTCTTGGTTTTTTCTTTCTCGCCCGTTGGCGCCCATTTTATCAACGTCATATCCGTGACGGATGTACTTGGTGGACCCTGGCATAAAACACTTTCGTGTTAAAAATGTGTACTTGTATAGTACTTGAAAAAGAAAGGGAAAATAGACAACCACCCGTATGTAGCACGAAGCCACAAGGAAATCCATACGGATTTCTCAGAAATAAAGCCTCTTAGTTGCCGAAAAATTCGTCCTGGTCCGGGGATCGAACCCGGGACCAACGCCTATCCGGGGCGGTCGCTCTACCAATTGAGCTAACCAGGAAGCTAGCAATTGGCAGCGCGAGGGCGAATCCATCGACAACTCGAAGCAACTGGACACATATTATGTCCAGTTGCTTCGAGTTGTCGATGGATTCGCCCTCGCGCTGCCAATTGCTAGCTTCCTGGTTAGCTCAATTGGTAGAGCGACCGCCCCGGATAGGCGTTGGTCCCGGGTTCGATCCCCGGACCAGGACGAATTTTTCGGCAACTAAGAGGCTTTATTTCTGAGAAATCCGTATGGATTTCCTTGTGGCTTCGTGCTACATACGGGTGGTTGTCTATTTTCCCTTTCTTAACCCTTCCGCCACCTTGCGGGATTCCGCAGAACTGATTTGCAATACTTGAAAAACCCTTCAAAATTTAGTAAAGCATCAGTAAAGATAGCTCAACATAGATGAAGTGCTTCCTACAAAGCACATTATAGCGGTCGTCTGTGGGCTGTTAGCACAAGCGAGATGCCTCCCCCAGCAACTGTGCATCTTAAGGTGGTTGTACGTCATTGCATTTCGACGAACATTCTTCAGTGGCAGTGGTTAGAGCCAGCGCCGCATTATTCAAATCGACGACGCAAAATACGTTTTGCCTCCAAAAATCAAGTTACTAGAGCTAGTAGTGCAGCGAAGTGCCTGACCACAACTTCATTTACAATGTCATCGGGAAAGGTTGAAGTCTGCAGCGCGCTACTACGACACACCCCAAAAAACGACGACACGAAAAGCACAAGTGAACAGAACAACTTGTGTCCATTTCTGCTTTCTCGAACATATTTTGTGTGTGTGTGTGTGTGTGTGTGTGTGTGTGTGTGTGTGTGTGGTGTGTGTGTGTGTGTGTGTGTGTGTTAGTAGCGCGCGGCAAATTTGAACTGTTCACAACCAGCTAACCCCTACCCTGGCTCTTCTAGCGGAAGAGACCGAGAGGAAAGTCTGTTTGTCCTGCGCAGAATGATTTCACAAGCGCGTATACTTACGACCTGCCCTTTGGTAGGCGCTGTCGACGACGTTCAGGGTGTACGACTTGGCCGAGTCGAAGTACTTGTCGTTCGGTTTGTGCTGCACGTCCAAGAAGAGGCCGCACGCGGTCTCGGCCACCAGTTCGAAAGCGAGGCAGCCGAGCAGCGGGTGGGCGTTCGCCTCTCCGTCGGGGGCTTGCCGACACCGGGCTTCTAGCAAGTCTAGGAAGTGATCCACGGCCTTGCTCATGTTGCCCATCATCTGCGACCAATAGAACGCGCATATAGCCTACTGTACACTATAAGCATAAATATTAAAGGGCCCCTCACCAGGTTTGACAATTTTGAGCTAACGAGCGCAATGCATACACTGAGTGTTCACGATCACGTCTGCCAAAATTTGCGACGCTACGCGCCGCGGAAATGGGTCAAATTTCAAGGTGAACGCTGCTTGCCCTTCCTCTCGCGGGCGCACGCTTTAGAGAATGAGGGCATGACGTACATGAGAAAATGGCCCTACGTAGATGGTAGTGCTGTGACGCCGCTCCTCTACGTAGACGACTGTGCTCTGACGTCGCCAACAGTAGCACGTGACAAAGCGATAATTATTTGACACGACATGTGTAGTTTCTGGAATTTGTTGCTTGAACAGATTATTAAAACTTTAGAGAAATAATGAGACACACAAAGGGAATTTGTGCGTCTTTTTCACTTTCTTTTTCGTGAATTGCAGCGAGATGCGGGGCTAAATTGCCTCCCTTTCACATGCGTTCGTGCACCCGCGGTTAGCGCATCGAGCAGACGCCAGCCCTGGAAACGAATGTAATGTTCTGGCGCGTTCGAGCACTCATTATGCTCATTTATTCTACCGCGTCTAAGTAAACGTTAATGCGGCACTGGCTCATGATACCGCCACTCTCGTGCCCGTACAAATGTCTCAACTTTCATGCCCGTCCCGCAGAAACAGGCAGTGCACCACAGAGAACGCCGACAAAACGCCCATGGCCGCTACATAAGAACAAAGGTAGCGGCCGTGCAACGCCGCTCGCGTGCTCGGGCTGGCTCGGGCACGTCATGCGCACGTGACCATGCATGCGCATGACGTGTTCATGCGTATGTGTCAAGTGAAGAGGGCAGGGAAGGGATTTGGCTTGCGATGGCTACACGGGGCGAGTGGCAAGGGTTTGAAACTCGCCTCCTCGCATCATGGTTTCGCGCCGCTACAAATTATTGTTTTTCTCAGCTCGTAATGAACCGATTTGAAAAATTCTTGCGGCATAATGCTCTTCATTCGGCACACAACAACTTCCAGCGTCTAACTAAAATTTGCTATGTGGCCTGGTGAGGGGCCCTTTAAAGCCGCTTCCACGCCTGTGCAATCTGATTAAACAGTGGAGTTGGCAAGCAAGGGCCACCACCTGGAGACGAAGTTGTTGCTTCGTCGCTATGATGGTGGCGCTTGCTTACAAGCTCCGATATGCATAATCTCTTGCTCAACTGTCCCAAACACGACCCACATAGACAGCGACTCGAACAGGAACACCGCAAGCTGGACTCGGAGCGAACGTTTTCTTTGGCGAAAATACTGGGCCTATAGCCGTCTCGCATAGACCGCAAAGCAACGAAAGTGCTTCAACGTTTCTTTGAAGACACCGATATTTGCGATCAGTATTGAGTGGACTGCATTGAAAGTGCGCACCGCAATTGTATGTGTGCTCTGTTCAAACCAGAACTTTTGAACTTGCCAAATGTAGGACTGTACATATGTGTATATGTTATTCTTGTTTCTTAATTTTCTATATCCTGTAACAACCAAGTGGAAAGGGGTAGCGTCGCCAAGCAATGGTGACAACTCCTTCATATATTTTTGATTTAAAAAAAATACCGCCTAGCGAACGCAGAGTGAGCTCTTTGATTATCGTTCTTCTTTTTCTCATCTTTCTTTATCTCTTTTTATATTGTCCTCTCTCCTAATTTCCCTTCTCTTAACCATAGGTAGGAAAAACAATTAGAACTCACTCACGCTCACTCAATAAATATATTTTGCTCTGAGCGCTCACTCGGACTCAGACTCAGCAAAATTTTCCTCAACCGGACTCACTAGGACTCAGACTCACTAAACTTTTTTTCAGCCGGACTCACTCAGACTCAGACTCACGGCTTCATCTGAGTCTGAGTGAGCCTGAGTGCGTCAACTAATGAGCCCATTGGCGTAAAATTAGCTTTTTCGATTATGATGTGAATGAATGCCAATATCTCACATAGTGCTCTACGATACGCCTTTTGATCTTGTACCTTCAAATACGAGTTATCATCGTATATCATGGATCGATCCAGTAAGGACATTTTTTAATGAAATACCTCACCAATACGAGATATTTTTATCAAGAACTTTCCATGAAAGAGTTTCCGGGGGGAGGTCATGACACCCCTTTTCCTAAGCTCACGCCTCTGATCAATAAATATAGAGGTGGCGCATGAATGCTAGTGTGCTCAGATATGTGTGAATAGACTTGAGTATAAACGAAAGCCGTTATAAGGTACACAGTAATGCTGAATATGAGTTGATCAGGCACGTAGCCAGGATTTTTTTCGAGGGGGGGGGGGTTGCTATCGCATTCGTTGCTTCGCAAGAGCGAAGCAATGAATGCGATAGCAACAGATTGTAGTGTTACACGAAGTAGGGCTGGCAGCTAGCTGTTTTCTATCCGATCTCGCCTAACTACAAAACGCTGGTTTAAGCTGAATACTGGCCGCTCCAGGGAGAGACGCCTCCGCATAGTCCCTTCGCATTGAGCGCGCAGCACATAGAAGTGTATACGAGCCGCCCGCTGTGATGGCTTTCGAGATAGGCCGCGCGCCAGCGATTGCGACTGCGCCCTTAGATTCAAAGTTCAATGTGGCTGCTCGCCCGGCAACCTCCCCCCCCCACCGCCCCCACCTCGTGTCTTTTTATGGTCGTTAAAGATGGGCGGGGTGTTTCCTGTCTGCTTCGACGGCAGGTCTCCTGAGCGGGGGGATCTTGTCGCATGCACCCTCCGAGCGACGGAAATGGCCCGGCTCAGTTTGATCTCTGCTTCGGACAGCGTTCGTCGCCCACGCTCGCACGCTTTTACCCGCGGTAGAACGTACAATGCGTCGGTGGGGTCTTATCAAATTGGACTTCATACCGGAAGGACATGACGGCAACGGCGACGGCAAAAACCCGCCGTCAAGACTGTGCATATAATTGCTATCGCAATAAAAAAATTAACACGAAAACTCGCAGGGTCTCCCTTACGCGTACGCCTAAGCGACTCGAAGACGAAAGCCAGCATCTTTCGCTGCTTCTGCTTCTTCTACTTCCTCGTTCGTCTTCGATTGTATTGTTCGTCCCTCCACTCACGAAAGCTTTCTGCCCCTAACGTGCCTTTGCAGTGCCTCCAGGATCGGAAGCATCGCAGCTTTCAGGTTTTGCAGCAGTGCCCTCGAGATTGGTCCACATTTGACGACCAATCGACGATGTCGTGTGATGATGCCATCATGTGACGTCATAGTGACGGAACAAATTTTGGCAATCTGTGATGTCACGATGACGTCATCGAGCCGTAATCTTTGCTCGCGTAACTTTTCGCATTGCTCGTGCTGACGCCGATGGTCGCTTTTAGCGTTTAATTATGTACCTAATGCTTCCGCCTTAATAAACGTAATCAGAGCCATCACTGACGTACGCGCGAAATGTTACTTTCCACAAGAGAAATCTTACTGGTCGCAACTTTGCCGACGTGAAGGCCATGGAGACAAAACGCCTGATGAACTTCCACCGGTCGGCCTTCGCAAACGACAGAGAGTTACGTTGCTCAGGATTGGCGCTCATCAGGGCCCACACGTCCTGCAATATTGGTATCAATAGTATTACTGTTATTAAACATGGAAACGCGTATACACTAACACACACACACAGTGGACAAAGGTACGGGCCATTGAAGGCGTGGCATGCCATTTATGTTGCGACATGCATATTGAGATATCCCAGCTAAAGAGATAACTGCAAGGATAAATTGTCATTTATGTTATTCGTGGAATAGATGACGTACATGTCGTTAAGGACATCTCACGTCTTCATATATTAACGTAATTTATTACAGCATACTTCTGACGCATGCACGTGCATTGTCGTGTATGTCGCGTTACTTAAACGACCGTGACTCCTTCACGACATATGCATAAACGAAGTCATGTCGTGACGCCGATGATATGCACACCATGGACATTCATGTCGTGACAAGTAATCTAGGTTTGTCATAAACGTAGGCCACGTGATTCATAGTCTTCCTTACAGCAAGCTGATGGGCTCACGATAGTGCATCACTGTGTCGTATTGTTAGTTCTTCATGATGCATATGACATGAATAGATAGATAGATAGATAGATAGATAGATAGATAGATAGATAGATAGATAGATAGATAGATAGATAGATAGATAGATAGATAGATAGATAGATAGATAGATAGATAGATAGATAGATAGATAGATAGATAGATAGATAGATAGATAGATAGATAGATGGATAGATAGATAGATAGATAGATAGATTCGGTCAAAGTGCCTTGAGCTTGCCACCAAGACTTGAGTCATGTACGACCCAACACCACAATATGATCATGAACCACGCGTTAGGTAAGTACTCGGAGTAAATTTCGACCACCTAAGGTTCTTTAAAACGCACCTAAATCTAAGTACACTGGTCTTGCATTTTTTCCTATCGAATCGCACCCGTGCCCTCGATCTCAACAGCGCGACATCCTACCCGCAAAGCTACCACGGCAAACGGGCTTGAAAAGAAATAGTTTGCAGTTAAGAACTGGAACAATTTAGAGTGTTCTGTACGGCGGTATAGGAGAAGTGCAAGTACTTTTCCCAGCGGTATAAGCTGAAGTGAGGACAATAACCAATGTCCATCGTCTTATAAATTTCAGAGCCCAAATCGGTTTCGTCTAGTAGACATAATTAAGCGAATACCACATGGTCTGATTAAATTCAAGCTCTGATCACAAATAGGACTCAGTGCAGAACTGGAAAATCAACAGAAGAGCGCACGTTAAGAGCACTTGTATTGAACGCACGTGTCTTCATACTTGCCTTACAGCTTTGCTGCCCTTTAAGATAATGCTTACCCATCTCTGGCTGCTGCATTCATATCAACTGCTGTCACTGCAACCTTCAGTAGTCTGTTCCTTCGGTGCATGAATGAATGAAAAACTTTATATTAGAAAAGAAATTCTTTCGGCGAATGTGGAGCCCTCAGTCCAGGGTCCCTGCGGCCTTTGCCATCTGGCGAGCTCTGTCAATCAGCTTGAGCTGTTTTTCAGGCTTCGAGCAGGACAGAGCAGCCTCCCACTGCTCCGGTGTTTGTGTGTTGTTTATTGCCACCACCTTTGAGTGTTGGCAGGCCCATGTAACGTGATAAAACGTTGGGTGTTCCCCGCATAGCGGGCATTTGTTTGCATATGTTGCCGGATAGATTGTGCTGAGAGACTCGGATTTGGATATGTATTAGTCTGCAGCTATCTCCAGGCCACCGACTGCTATCTTCTGAGATCTTTATGGGGAAGGGGATAAATCCTCCTCAGGGCTCTTTGGTGTTCTAAAATTGTTCCTTAGTGTTTAGTGACTGTGCTGGTTCCCCATCGTTGTGCGCCCCCTGGTCTGCGTATGCTCGAGCATTGGCGTCGGCACGCTGATTCCCTGTCACAGTTTCATGGCCTGGTGTCCACGTAATGAAGAAGGTACTAAAACGGTGCCTTAGCACTGGCTTCATTAGAGACTGTCATTGAACGGAAAATGTATGATAGGCGTAGTAAAAAGAAACTGGGAGTTAAAGGGGTCATGAAGCGCCCCTTGGGCTTGTTGAAAAAGCACATCCTGTGGAAAGCTGACACGGCTATGAACTGCTCTGCCAAATATTACAGTCGTGCGCGCCGCGCAAAGGCCACAAGCGGAGCGCGAAGTTGCCGTTTCCCTAGGCACCCTCTTTTCAAACAGAGGCTGGTTCTCACTCTCGTCGGTGGGCGGGGCGTCTGCACGTTGACGTCGCGGATCTGCCAGTTTACGTCGCAAGAGACATAGCATGCTTATTGGCCGATAGCCGACGTAAATAGAGAGCGGCGTTCGGATCAGATGCGCTTTTTGCCACGGGGTGCCGCCATTTGCCGGCGCCGCACTCCTCAGTACAAGGTAGGAGCACTCGCGCGCGCGAATCACAGCGGGAGAGCGATCGCGTTTCATGACGCGCACTGACGTAACTTCTTTCCCCCGTGCCATCCCTCCCTATGTAGCTTCCGGTGCGCTCGTCGTCACGAGAAAAGAGAGGAAGCGCTGAGAAAGTGCGCCAAACCCCCGTAACTCCGCTAATTCTTGACGGATTCGAGAAATTTTTGCGGCAATAGATTTGGGAGGCAGTAAACTCCGATACTGAGGTCATTAGATCATTACTTGGAAAAGTGGTTCATGACCCCTTTAAAAGAAGTTTTGAACTTTTAAAAGACAAACATTTGGTAGGAAGTCAAACAGCATTTCTTTGGGCCGCGTTTTTGTAAGCACGTAAAGAAGACTTCTTCTGGTATTACTGTCAAAAGATAAATTAGAAAAAAAAACTCGAGCAATGTAAAACCTGACATAATGCCGCGTAAAGCTGTAACTATGACGGAAAATGCTTTCGACGATTAATTAATCTCGACAATAATGTAAATTAAGCATCTGTGGACTTTAAGGCAGGTGTCAGATGAACCAGGACATAATCTGCTTACGAATGTACGAAACTCTATTATGCCACAATTTTAGTGGGACGAGCAATGAGTGACACTCCTGTTTCCCTTCCAAGCATTTCCGGTCTGTCACTTACTTGCGGTTTTGTGAATATTCAGAAAATCTGTTTTAAAAATGAAACTGCTACGAAATGGGTGGTTGTGGTTCAAGCTAAACGTTATATCAGATACATGTGATATCAGAATATAGGTTTACTCAGGACGAGGACCAATTCGCTGTCAGGATAATTAATGCGAAATGTTTGAATGGCTTCCTCGAAAGAGCACACAACTTTCTTGTGAGCAGCTTGAAGGGGTACTAACACGAAACTTTTCAGTTTATTGTGCGTCAATTGAATGGCCAAGCCCTTATTACACTACAAAATGTACTGCTGAGCGTGAGTGCGCCCTGAAAAAAAAACAGTTACAGTGTGTTTTTAAAAGCTAGTTTCGGTTCCTACTGCACCCTGACGTCACAACACGGTTTGAGCGTTTGCTCACGTGCTCGCGCAAGTTATTGTGACGTTCTCACGGCCACTATGACCGTGGCTCCGTTGGTGACGCACAAGCGGCCCTTTTGGAAGTTTTGAAACCCGACGTCATCAAAACCAGCGAGACTGCTGCGTTAGGTCACCAGAATTTGTACTGTAGTCTGACGTCACGCTAGTGTCGATATCAGCAGGTTCGCCATCGGAAATTGACTTTATTGTCAAAATAACATATATTATGAGCCTTTGTTGAGCCTAACACTTGCTCAGAGTCGTCTATGTACACAGGAGACATGTATAACAGAATAAATTCACTTTCGGGAAAAGGTGTCAGTACCTCTTTAAAGCCCCTCTACACAGCTGGGGCGGTTTCAGCACGTGGCGGAGCTGATCTCAACCAAGCGCTCCTTTCTACCTGGTCTCCGAAATCCGCTTCGGCAGCGCGCGAAACACAAACTTAATCCAAAGAGTATTCCCAAGGCAATTTTTCAGATTATTCAGAAAACCTGAAGTAAGTGATCGACCGGAAGTACTTGCAAGAGAAGGGAGAGCGCCACTCATTATTCGTGCCGCTAATATGGCCTGCGACATTCGCTTACAAAAGTTGATTTAGACAGTCTATAGACTGTCTAAAAATGGGTTTAGACAGTTTATAGACTGTTTTTATCCACTCTTGTGAGGGTTGTTCATGAAGGTATGTCACCACTCACCCCTCTGTCCACAAACATGGCGAAGTCCTTGATGAAGACGCGTCGAAGTAGTTCCAGGTCCTTCACCATCAGGAATGGAGCATCGCCGTTGAATATACTGCGTCGTGTGCGACAAGGAAAATGAAAAACACTATTTATATTTCTTGGACCGTACTTCACGTGCCCTTTTGGCATCTGACAGTATTGTGCAACATGCACTATTGCCTTGAGATGTTTTGCGAATGGTAACAACAACAACAACAACAACAACAACAACAAAAACAAACGCTGGTCTTTCCGAAAAGAAAAAAAAGGAAGCGAAGCGTTAATCGCGATGACGTCATTATTGAGGCGCGGAATATCCTTATTTTAAATGAAGATACGCGAGTTATTGTGAAGCCGTGGCCATATTTCAGCTACGCGTTGAAAAAAAAAAAAGCCATTCGTCTCACCCGTAGATGTCGCCGTAGGTGTTTGACCACTCGTCCAACACCTTGATTGTATCCTGGTAAGAACAACATGAAAAAAATAGGAAACATTAAAAGTTGCGGCCATATAATTGACTTAATGGAGTCCTCTGTGTTACGCTAACCATTTAATGCCGCGAACCACGTAACGCTTCCATCCCAGATTCTTTTAAAGATTCATGCGTTGCACGTGCCTTGCTGGGTGACTATACTGGCAATGTGCCGAGTGGTTTCTGTTCTGACGTGAATATTGGCTCGGCTATGCCTTTTTTTTTTTTGTCGTCCGGCAACCAGCTCGAGCTTCAAATTTCAAAGCGTTGCCTTTTGCGTTGCGGCACGGATGTTCGGTTCGCATTTCTTTTTTGCCTTATTCGTAAGCCCCCATGGTCTTTTTGTTCTTTCGATGGATAGAAAGAGGGGAGGATAGAATCTTCGAGCGTCCCCATCATACTTTTCCGCCTTATCTTATCCTTTATCTTGTAGTTTACTTTTCCGCCTTACTTTATCGCTATCGTGGACATGTTTACCGTTCCAGTGCTGTCCCTACGACATAAGACTTCTCGTAGGCTGGTGCCCAAACATACACCTTGGTGGATATCTTCGCATTCAATCAAAACTTGCTCTGTTGTTTCCTGAGCCCTCCCACAGCAAGTACACTCGTATTCTCCTCCAGGCGCTCTCGCTTTATAACTGCGCGTTCTATCCTGATACCACCGCCCTCTAGCTGTCACTCTCTATTTAGGTCGAAAGCTTTAGACACCTCATCAAATGCGAAAAGCGACCATCAACGCCAACACGAGTGACGCGAAAAGTAATGTGATGACGTCATAATGTGACTTTACCATGACGTCACAGATCATAAAAAATTACCCCATCTCCCGCTACAGGGAACCATGTGTGGATGCGAAGCAGCGGTAAGATGCTGTAATTTTTTTCTTGCGTTCTCAAGCCTGTGCCTTCCTCTGGCGCAGAATCAGCACTGTCTTCCAGTCTCCGTCCAGCTCCCGCAGCGTGGAACTGCCGGCGTCGGAGGTATTCGACTCCCGCAAAGTCGCAAGATCATGTGCGTGTGCCTCTCTGTACACTCTTAACCGCGTATCCTCTATGTATACCTTTACCAAAATTTATCCTTTATCCTATAGGTTACATGGGCCGACGTTTTTGTGTTTTTTGTCTTCCCAAGTTTTAAAGGTTTACATGATGATTCACAAAGGTTAGAATCTAAATTTAAAGGTATATGGCTCGTGTATACCTTTAACGGTGACCTTTAGAACTGACAGAGTCTTCGCCGTATACGTTTAGGCGTTTACATTCAAGGGGCAAGGGTTACAGATTCGGAGAGGGCGATCGGGAAAGGAAATTCTATTGCTCCAATCTCGCGCAAGCAGCCCTGAAATGGTTTGGTGCTTGCGTGTGCTAGAATACTGGCAAGTGCGCCGTCCACGGCGCGCGGCAATGTGGGCGAGGTGGTTGTTAGAGCGATGAAATACTTAGAGGGCCGTGGCATTCTGAGGTGTTCTACCGCAACGTTCGCGGTAAGAAGAAAAAAAGTATGGTACCTGCTTCTGTACCTCGTCTCCTGCGTCGTTTTCTGCCTAATCCCGCTACTCGGCAGTCGTGATTTGGAGCAATGTTTGCCGAAGAGAACTGCGAAAACACGACGGGTCCAGGGAGACGAGGCGTTATTTCTAACGCGCGTCAATAACGATGGTCCCTTGTGCGGATATCTGTATCCTCGTTCGCAAATCCGGTGGCAGACCAGCCTCTCTCTCTCTCTCTCTCTCTCTCTCTCTATATATATATATATATATATATATATATATATATATATATATATATATATATATATATATATATATATATATACGCACACACCGAACAGAAGCACACGTTAGCGACCAACAGCCAGAGCTGCAGGAAACTACGCCCATAAAGCGCTAACAGGAACACTCTTGTGCTCTAAATTCAGCTTATGGTGGCTCTGAAACAAGCAATTTACTAATTTTACCTTCTACAATCACAACGAAATTGCGCGATATGAAGTCTCACAGAAATAACTGCTACAGAGGCTGTTCACGAAGCTGTCTGCTCCGCGATTATAGCACCTCTCTTGCGCTCAGCGCCCTCTCGCGCCATCATGAGTCTCTGAGGGAGCCCATATACAGCAACTATGTTACACCATAGTCTCATCCCACTACCTGAACGTGCCGCGCTTGTTGTAGACGTGTGGCGGCGTGCTCGGTATGATTTTAAAATGCCCGTCAAGCACAAAGACGTTTGTGGCGTGTTACGTGGCCGGTGCAATGAGCTCCAATGCGATTGCAAGCAATATATGGTGGTGTGCGCCTTCGACGATGCCGAGGTTCGCATTCGATGCGACTATTGTGACCACAGTCCCAGCGCCCACAACAGGATTGCTTATCTCGGCAAGCAAAGTTTTGTTTTGCAGCCGTTGTGCGTTTTCCCTTTTGTATGCCCTGACAAACGTTGTTGCCTCTCGTATACAAGAATTAGGTAATCTAGTATTTAGATATAAATTTTGTGGCAATATTTTGTTAAAATTCGTGCTCACTTGCAATTGACGGACTTATCACGCGAGCACGTATTACTTGCTTTGTCTGCACGTGTGAGCTTGGCATCTTTTCGCAACGTTGTTAGGTAAGGAGTATTACGTACCATGTTCTGGCTGTTGTGGCGTTTTGCGGTGTAGTGTTTGTGCTAAAAGCGTTGTCCGCCCCAGGACTTATTCAAACCTCACTCAGGCGCACGCGAATGAAAAGGCGGCTCTGTTCTCTCGGTGGCGCACTTGTGTGGCCCCTCGCGCTCTCCACGAGCACCTTGTTCTTCTCATGTCACCGCGAGCGCAGTCGGAGAACGATGCTGAAATGAGTGGATAAGCATTTACCAGTGCGTTCCTTCATCTAACAACCTAGTCTACGGCTGCCAAGCGCAATAATCGCTTCCAATGCGGTGCACCGAAGCATATATATGGTAGGAGACAACGTTACTAGAATACATTCAGTTTTCAAACTTGTTTGTACTGCGCGGAACCGCCACCACACTTGCTAGGTTTTGGCGCTGCAGTCGCATCGGGCTTCAAAATACCGCGCGCGCCGGCCAACGCTGCACAAGCGTTCGCGTTCTCTATCTGCCTTCTGCAGCTTTTGTGGTGGCGTTTCGTACTGCGTTCGCATCATGTGTCGTCTGTTCGCGTGTTCGCGTTCGATATCTGCGTTCTGCAGCTTTTGTGGTGGCGTTTCGTACTGCGTTCGCATCATGTGTCGTCTGTTCGGGTGAACATGCCAACTTGTTGCGTGGACGCAACAAGTTGGCAACCGCAAGGACGCAAGCAGCTCGGACAGACATTTTTTCTACGCTCCGACCGACGTGAGTCTTCGCGCAGCTTGGAACAAAGCAGTTCCACGTGCGGGCAAGGAACTGACAGCAACGTCAAGAGTGTGCGACCTCTACTTTCATCAACAGGACATATTGAAAACGTACGTCCATGTCATCGACGGGATATCCGTCGAGATCCCACGAGGCAAATGGAGTCTCGCAAAAGACGCCGTACCCAAGGTGTTTCCGAACCTGCCCGCGTACCTGTTGAAGCCACCGGAGAAAAAACGCAAGCCAAGGTGCAAAAGCGCGAAGCGAGCAGCGCCAAGGTGCGCCAGCCGGAAGACTTTCCAGCTCAAGACACTCAGGAATTAATGATAGCTGATATGAAATCTGTAGAGTTGCCCCCCGGCTGGCGCGTGATGACGGGGGTTCATGAACATGGTGACAGGAGTGAGGGCGAATTCGTCGCATTTTTCACGGTAAAGCACGAAGAGGAAACCTTGCAAATTGAAAAGAGCGTAGTTGTCACCAGCGAAAGTTCGGCCACGGGAAGTGCCTACGGTCGTGCAGCGAGTGCTTACGCAAGTATTCCCATCCGTGCTATCGAAGACTTAACCGCCCTCTTAAAAGCTGTACATAAGCTTCACGCGTGTAACCGCACGACTGCGAAAGCAAGCGCGCTGTACTACCTTGGTGGTTATGTCGTGAAGAAGGCGCGAAAGTTCACCAGTTGTGATGATTGCCTTGCAACTTATATATCTGATAACCACGTTCCAGCAGCAGCAGCAGCCTTAACAGAGATGCGATCCTTTGTGCCTGGTGCACTGCAGCATCCATCAAGTGCTTTGACATCTATGCTTAGCGGCATTGAACGTGTAATTGAAAAAATGACCAATGGTAACAAAGTGTTCGGAGATTTGTTCTGGACTATAATGGGAGAGCTGTCTGCTTGTTCTCTGACTCGGGTAGGCTGCACAGAGCATTTTGAGGAGCTAAGTGCGCGAATCATCAAATTTTATTTGACCACACGGATGCATTTCTATTCGAAGTTTCTTCGCCAGCAGCGAGACTCTAGTGTGCCAGTGAAAGCAGCAAGAAAGCGTGCTAAATTGCTATGAAAAGGAGACTGTCAGCAACTGGGATGCACATGTGCTTAATTTTTTGTGGATGTATAACTGTTAAATGCATAAGTGCATGTATGTATAAATACCTGCAGGATGTATAACTGCAGGTATTCAAAATAAATAAACAAGTGAAGTAATACCGTCCGATCTGCTTTGAAATGGAGTGAATGAGTACTTGAAAAAAAGAATGTTGCATGTCACCCGTGCTTAATGCAATAGAGCGTACCATGTTTGCTAGCCATGAACGCATAAGTGTCTAAAAAAACTTTTAAAAACACTTAGATAGCGCTATCAAGTGAAAAAACGCGCCTGCGCTGAGCAGACGACACCGCGACGGCTGGAGCCCGATGCGACGGTCCCGCCGTCTGGCGACAAGCACAGAAAGGGTGCCACCTGCGGAGTATGACGGCAGCGGAGAGTTTGACAACTGAATGTATCTAGTAACGTTGGGTAGGAGAATCTACGTGCATGTGTGAGCTCCTTGTTGCCGGTGTTATATGAGCACACGTATGCCAGGCGGCATATGGGCATGAGGTCGTGGCTCTTAATCTGCGCTGTGGTTTTTGTGCGTACCTCGCCTAGGGAACACGGCTACGCGTGGCTACGCAACTGCGGAGTGTCATTGCATCTAATCTGCTCATGAATCAATGCTGAGTGGTGCGCGAAGAGAGATATCGATGAGGTGCTTCGTGTCCTTTTCACGAAATAAAACGGGCTCGTCCGCATTTGCGGACCCATGTTCAACCTCGGTGTGATTTGATTGACCGTGTGCTCCGTTTGTACCGTCCTCCAGGCTCATATACTGGTTGGCGTGAGCAGTGAATCCCTGCGTATTTATTATTAAAAAGGCACTGAGAAAAAAAAAAGAATTTTGCACCTTGTGTTTTCTGTTGCTAACGGCCCATCTATCACGGCCGGAAAGCTCGTTTACTTGAGCGTGTGATGGTTAATAATTGGAAGACTGTTCTGGTGCCCAGTGAAGTTTCGGTTTAAAAGAGCATTGAGTGAGGCGGGACCGCTTTTCGTGTAAACATAGCTGGTTACGTCAGCTCTCAAAACCGCGTTCACATGAGCACCGAATTGAAAACTCTTTTCAACCAAGGCTCTCAGGGTGCTGCTATAATCCCCTCTGGTATGTCGTAAATATATGCGTCACCCCTCTCCCTTACATTTGCATTGCCGGGGCAAGGATGTCAGCATTTGTACACCCGTGCAAGTCCACTAAGGAGGCGCCCCTTCTTTCCGTTACAGAGGTGTGATAACAAAGAGCGCTGGCTAGGATGATGACAGCTAACACGAACTCGTGAATCAGGTGGCCGTTGGTTGTTTACCGTTAGACCAAGGTGGCGTTGATGTTGTGAAGTCGGGCGTTTCTCGTGCAGTTGCGCGACATGCATGTCCTAGCCTATATTCACCGTCGATATTTTTTAGATGATGCATGTGTCCATAAATATCTATCCCAGAAGTTATCTAGGCTTCAAAGTGATGTGTCAGGACTCTGAAATGACATAAAACTTTCAAAATGTACTCTAGATGATCAAGTAGCTCATCGTTATGCGAAAAAAATAATAAAAAAAAACGTATTGATGGTAGGTAATATAGGATGCAGGTTTTTTTTTGTTTCGCTACATAACTAAAAAAAAATTTCACGCATGACAAGAACCGTCGCCTTTCTCTGAGTACGTACAGCCTGTACTTCAAGGGACAGGTCTTCCCGAAAGGTTGTATAAGAGCCAGTGTCGCCAACTTCGCTCAGAAGTCGCTATATTTCTTGAGAGAGTTATATATTTTTATATTTACCGTAGACATAATGTGGTGTGTATTTGCTTCTTAGATTTTGCTTTAGGCATGTTGTGTACCAAATACACATGCAGCTTTAGCCGTTGCTCTTGTGCTTCATATGGGCGAATGAACTCGCTATTTTCTTTTCTGAAGTGAAACGGGCCAAATAGACTGCGGGAATAAAGCGGAGAGAAGGTGGAAATACAAAGCCCTAGGGGATGCCCTTGTCAAAAAGTACCTTCACTGCAAGTGGGAGACGACTAAGCCAGGCACCCGGATTCAGCGCACGAGAAGTGCTGTTCACGTGAGCGTGTCATGACGTGTTTATTCAAGCTTTTGAAAAATACGTGCATGAAATAAGCTTAAAGCATATATTCAGAGGTCTTTAGATTAACGCAGTGTCCTTGAAGCGGCATATAAATAAAGAGATAATAGGAAATTAGAGTGGTCAGGTGAGAGAATGTGGTATAAAATGGGTTAAAATCGCAAAGCAATGCTTCAGTTAAAACTATTGTTCCGTGAGATTAGTGGCCTTGCTGAAACTAATAGATATAGCCGTTTAACATAATGAAATCTATGAATGGTGCAGTCTCTGACGAAATTTTTCAACTCTGAGTGCGATGTACTGAGCTTTATTTCCCTTTGGGCAGATTACTCTATCCTGAATAGGCTCCACCATATTTTTATGTTTTCATGCTCATTCTATTCTACTGTTTTCCACAGAGTGTTTTCATACGGGGGCTTTCTCTGCAAAGAAAAATGCAGCGGCACCCAACAGAAAAGAAGTAATACTGCTCTCTTGGAGGAATCCAGGCCAGAACTAACAAAAGAGGTGGCATTGGCAGAGTTGCAGGTAGGCTGCAATTTTTATTCAATTTTCATACGAGACAAAATGCTCCCAAAGGACGTTTATGTTCTTTATCCTTCCATTTCAATGGGGGCCTTAATTGTTTTGTCATATTTGTATTTTTGTGTATTCCAGTTATTGGCTTCGAACAGCTTAAAAGGGGCCACAATCAACTACGAAAGGGCTTTGTGCCTCTTGAGAGCCACATACCAAGACCGCTGCCAACACCATGTAGACCCCTTGCCAAATTGTTTTTGGTGGAAGAAACTGTAAGTTTATACTTCATATCAGCGTTGATTTAAAACATCGTAAAGCATCTGTTTCTGAGCAGTGGTACACAGTAGAGTTGTAAACTCACACAGGAAAATTAATCTTGTGGCGTTGTATTCAAGGCCCGATTGTTTTTTCTTTACTCTCAAGGTTTAATATAACATAGGTCTGGCCGAATGACTTGTTTCAAATTCACTTTTTTAAGGGACGTGAAGGGAAATAAGTTTGTTGCTTCTTCCATAGCTTTGTGCTGAGCTCCAACTGCGCTTTGGCTTCACTGTGGATGAAGCGGAACAACGGCTAAAAAAGGCGGCACAAGTTTTCTCAGAGAAGGAAGGAAGGGAAACTTCATTTTTAGAGCTCTGGAAGCACTGGCAAGGTTCGTCAGAGCACTCACTGATCACTGAGGTAAGTTATTTTCTTTTTTCTCTGCCTAACTGTATTCGAAAAGCGTGAAAGACGCACTGATAAGTGCTCATGTGTCAAATGACGTGCGAAAAATAGACTTGGACTAATGCTGAATGTCTAGCAAATGGCTGCATTTAGTATATAACACTGTTTTTCGAGTCTTTGATGATTCTAATTACAGGCTGCTCTACCGACAGAAATAAAAATTGCTGCACCACATGTATACGTATACAAGGACCAAGCTTGGGTATATGGAGGCAGCAAGGAAGAAATAATTCACCTGAAGGAACTGAACATTGAGCGTGCCGTCGTCATATGCTTTCTCATATACTATCTGAAAAACCTCATGTACCCGTCTGCTTTTTCGCAGACCCTGAATATGGTTGAAAAACTTTTTTAAGACCTCAAGAACCTATCCCACGTGGGGTTATTTCAAACCGATTGAAGTGTTTCTTGGCGCTTTTGAAGAAAAAGAAAGTCTGATCACTATATATGCAATTGGTTGGTCAAACTTTATTGCCAAATATTATTTGGGCAGATGTTTGGAAGTCCTCATATAAATATTTTTCCAAGAAAAGCTTTTCAGTTACGTATAGCTGAATTACTGTATATTTTTGAATTTTAAATAATGTGCTTCATGCTTTTTATTCCTCTGACTAATTTGTTTAATTTGCTTTGCATCCGGACGAATGTCTGAGAGCCTATGCTCCTGCATGAACTGTTCGGCTTTGTGTATGCCAAACAATTTCACATATTTCTCACAGAAATTACCATGCACACGCAGGCTTTATAAACATTTATTGATTAGAAAGTTAGCGTACCACTAAGCTAAAAAGCATGGTAAGCCGATACGCCTGTCTTTCTTTCAGGGCACTTTTATTTTCCAGGTGAATGAAAGGAAAATGCAGTTTGCTGAATGGAAGGAATATGAACACACAACTTCTGCATGTCCCGTGTGATGTTCTTTCTCTAATAGAAGAGTTTTGCACGAGGCATGCAGAGGTTGTATAAAGTTAATTCCATGCAGTGGTCTGCTGTATTTGTCATAAAAGTTACATTTGAAGGTTTACTGTATAACCTTTCAGTTTAGAAGTTTTTCAAATACCTATACGGACACAAATACGCTATACCTCTAATAAAAGTTACAATTTTAGAGGTTGCTAGTTACCTTTTGCTTTAAAGGTTTCTCTGTGACTTATAAAACTACCGTGACCTATATAGTAGAAGTTACCATATTAAAAGGTAATGCATAACCTTTAAATTAGACAGCTACGAATCTTAAAAATGTATGCCTCTACTGAAGGTTACGCGGTTAAGAGTGTAGTGCATGCCATCGGTGTCATCGTGGGATTCTTCAGCGAGAAAAGGAGAGTACGAGCGCCCCACGTGTAGGGCCACAGAAGCAGAGGCGGCCATCGGCTGCTCGTGCCACGTCAAGACGCCGGAGGCGTCGCTGCTGCCTGCTCGTCGCAGGAGAGAATGAGGAGCGCGAGAGGAGGGGAGCGTAGGAGAAGATGCGGCGTTGCGCAGGAGAGAATGAGGCATGCCAGAAGGTGGGAGCGTAGGAGAGGAGAGAGGGGGGGGGGTGTGGACGCCGCGAGATGGAGAAAGCCCCCGCCTTAAGATGCTTCGCATCTAAATTTGTGACGTCATTATGACGCCACATCGCGTGAGGTCGCATGGCATCGTCGCTTGATCAAAGATGGGCAATTCTGGAGGCACTACAAAGCACGTTGCGTGCGGAAAGACTTCGGGGAAGGGGGGGGGGGGGGAGGGAGGCGGATGAGTGCGATCGACCCAGATAAAAAAAGAAGATGGCTTTCCCCTTCCAGTCGCCTTAGGCAAATGCATAATTGACCGTGGGACTTCTTTGGGTCCTCACCTGATTCCACAGCTGGAAGAAGTTTCCCGAGATTAGGCTCGGTTCGGGACCAGGAATGCCTCGTTCCTTGAAGAAGTTGAACTTGTTCCGCCGCCACCTGCGAGGTCGGCGGGAACACACTGGATTGGTTCATACGACAGAGTGGTTCAAAATAAAAATCTTAGGGTCTGGTCTTGTAAAAATGACCATCATTTATTAATCTCCTTATTAAGACTTGGAATATTCTTTGCATTCATTGGGCCTCTTTTTTTTACCAGACCAAAATGCTCAATTACTTACCCCGAGAAAGTATAGCTGGCCTAAAATATCTGGGCGCAGCTTGCACTAGTGCCGCCAGTCTAGAGACACAGCGGAGTTCTTTTTTTGTGTGTTATTGCGATTGATGGTCACCTAGCTGGTCCTGGCCTTTCGAGATTTTGCTAACTTTTAATGCGATAGCGTTAAAGAGCTCGTACCGCAGAAATCCCGCCGTCGGCGTCGGCTCCGTTGGTTGTGAGCGAAAAATCATCATCTTGTCCGTGACCGAAAAATCGAAAAAGCTGCAAATAAAATAAATAATAAAACTGTTGGGTCCAAGTGAGAATCGAACCCAGGCCGTCTGCGTGGGAAGCAGGTGTTCTACCACACAGCCACGCCCCTGCTTGGAGCTGCACTGAAAGTAACTTTCGTGCTTCCCAAAAATACGCGTCCTGTGCACAGGTGTCACAGTACGAGATGTAATATCGCAGTAATATTGCGTGGTACAAGCGTACATTGCCATCGGGCGTCACACCATGTGAATATCATAACGACTTGGTGGTTTAAAGACAGCCACTCATTACAAAAGGCACACACATTACTGCGCGTATTCCCTTAGGACCACGTAGTGGGTGCATCGCAACTTCGAAAAAGTTTCTCGCGCATAATTGCTACTGGTTTAAAGCATGCTACCCATTACATAAGGCACACACATTAGTGCGCGCATTGTATTAAACACTCGTGGTGTTCGAAGTGCGCACTAGGGGCAGGATATCGCTATCGCGTTCAACTCTTAAAGACGAAGCTTAAGCGTCCCCCAATTTTTTGCTAAGTTTTCCTAGGTTATGCTAGGTTTTGCTAAGTTTTGCGAGGTTATGGTAAGTTTTTTAAAGTATTGCGAGGTTATGCTAAGTGTTGCTAGAAATTGATAAGCTTTTGCCAAGTTTTGCTAGGCATTTCGAAGTTTTGCTAAGCTTTGCGAGGTTATGCTAAGTTTCGCTAGGCATTGCTAAGTTTTTGCTAAGTGCTGAAAAGTGTTGCAATTCGATGCCCAGACTCGCCAAGTCCCACTCTGTCACTCAAAGCCAGCCTTCAGTCTCGCAAGGTGATCCGCATCAGAGACGAGTGCAGCTTTGCCATTTGGTAACCAGTTTGCTCAGCTTCGGGCCAGGACCAGCTAGGGGCTGATAAGCTCCGCCGTGTCTGTAGCCTTGCGCCTCTAGTGCAAGGTACGTCCAGCTTTTTTTTATCCAAGTAGCTGGCCTTGGCATGCAAAGGCTAGATAGCGAGATAGCGAAGCGAGCGCAAAGCTGTGCAGAGATGCGCCAGGGATTGCTAGGCAACGCGAGGGGACGTCATCGCTCCACGAGTTTTTTTTTGTCCATGACGGATGGACTAACGTTCGGCTTAAACAGCTCCGAAATTAAATAGATTATGCCGAGGACAAAGGCAAGGATTAAATGGAGACGTACCTCACAGGTTTCGAATGGAAGTAGCCTACACAGTTTCCAGCACAAGATACACAGATCCATCTCACCTGCATGCTGCTGTGGTCACAAAAATGAGAATGTTGGTCACATTCTTCTAGAATGCGTGAAATACGCAAATAAAAGAAAAGATTTAGAGAAAAAAAAAACAGGCAAGTTCGAACAGAAGCCCTTTTACATTACAAAAAACTTGGGGCATGCGCTGGAAAATATCTTCAGCAGAAGGCGAATACCTTCTTAAAATACTTCTTAGCGCACATTGGACTGCATAAGCGCTTGTTATGAACAGCCATGTGCAACTATATATGAAGTGAAATGATGTGCTAGCCCGCTTTCTGTGGGCAGAACTTGAACAGAAATGTGTTTCCTGCAAGGGAACTGTCCATTGTCATGTTATTTCCTTTATTTCTATGAGTTTGCTATGTCTTTTCATTACCACTTCATTTCTGTTTTGGGATAACCATTTGTTTTCGCGCTGCCAGACTTATAGACTTATAGAAATCGAGTAGCCGACGGGACACAATCCTCAACCTCTACGCAGCAAGCCAGCCGGAATAAAGCAGAACAGCCTAGCAAAAGAAAAGAAACCGACATCGGCAACCAATTTTCGGAGTTTTTACAAGAGTATGTATACCTCTGTCGACTAAGAGATCAGGAAGAACTAAGGGGTCAGGAAGACAGTAGGACGGATCAGACAAGAAGCAGGTGTGCCCGATGTTCTAGTTGATATTAAGCGAAAGAGGTAGACCTTGGCTGGTCACGTAATGCGCAGGACAGGCAACCGGTGGTCAGTTAGAGCAACGGAACGCATACCAAGGGAGGTGAAACGAAGCCGAGGACGACAACGAGTAAGATGAAGCGACGAAATTTAGAAGTTCGCAGGCATAAAATGGAGTAAGAACGCACAAGACAGAGAAAACTGGAGGTCATCGGAACGGACCGTGGCCCTGCATAGGACATAAAGATAGCCTGATCATGATGATGATATAGAGGATGATAATCTCATGATTGTGTTGTTCATGTAAAAGTACCTTTACAAAAAACATGGCGAATCAGTTTAGCGGAATCCTGTAACATAAAAGAAGGCTTAAGAAACCTAAAAAAAAGATATGCGGTAAACTCACAAAAGATATGATTACAGATTTTTGGGAAAGAAAGAGTGGTTGAGCAATGATTGTCCTTTTCCGGCATTCGTACACGGGACCAGCACCTCTCCAGGGCGTTAAGGGCAGTTCATCTGCTGCCTGAAATCACCAGGTGGCTCTAGCCCGAAGGTGTATTGATCGGCAAATCAAAGCAAAGAAATGATAAAGGAGTTCCGCGCGAAATCGCAGCAGTCGCACCTATTCCACCCTGGTGGCACGTTCTTCACTCTTCCTTATTCATTTTCCTCCAAAGTATTGCGATTTCACGTTCACGAACAGTAGGGTAGCAAATGCGCGTTCGGTTGACGTTTCTCCGCGTTTTCTTCGCTTCCTCCTCCTCCGCATGATGGAAGAGTGTACTATAGTTCTTTCTTTCTTTCTTTCTTTCTTTCTTTCTTTCTTTCTTTCTTTCTTTCTTTCTTTCTTTCTTTCTTTCTTTCTTTCTTTCTTTCTTTCTTTCTTTCTTTCTTTCTTTCTCTCTTTCTTTCTTTCTTTCTTTCTTTCTTTCTTTCTTTAACGTGCGTGCGTTCTCCGTCATAACGGACAAGTGTAAGCATAACAACTGTAACACAACTCTAATATCTGAAACTGTAACTGTTACGTACGTGCAGTGAGCCTGCGCGTGCCACTCGGCTGCTTACCATATATCTAAGGAAACTTTCCTGAATTAAGCTTAGTTGCGAGTAACGCCTGTCCTGTGCATCTGTGTTTCTTCTTTGTCCGCTTCGGATTCTCGCTACCCAGAATTGAAGAATATAAGCACTACATATTGGCTTACCGCGTCTGGTGTTGGTAAGACCCTTGTTGCTGTTAGCATCGTTACGCAGCTGTAAGCTGGTTTTATAATACATATGCTACTCTTCAACATACGAGTGCGCGTATACCACTTCCACATTCCTCTAGCGTCATTCCGTAAGGTTTCGCTCAATGTAAAAAAATTACGCCACAGTCATCATACCTCACATGCTGCGCATAACATCGATTACCACGGTACGTGAGATCCGCCGAATTTTTTTTTTCGTCGGGCAGTCGATGCCGTCACCATGTGCTGAACCATAACCGTGGAAAAAAAATTACACCATCTCCCACTAAAGAGAACCATGTGTGGATGCGAAGCAGCGGGGAGCCAGTGTCAGCGCTAGCGTTGACACTGGCGCTGACGCTTGCGCTTTTGCTGGCGGTAACTCTGACACTGGCGGCATCGTTGACGCTGGCGCTCATCACGGCGTTTCGCAGGAGAGAATGAGGCGCGCGCGCTCCGTCATTTTATACCGCGAAACTACCGTGCCGCCCCCAGCGGAGTTTGCAGCGGTCGCACCATCGCTCGTGCGCGCCGCTCCGTAGAGTGGAGGATTCCTGCAGGAGAGAGAGAGGAAGCATAGGAGAGGAGAGAGAAGGGAGCGCGTAGGAAAGGAGAGAGAGGGAGGGGCGGGAGGGAACGCGCATGCGCAGTGGGGGGTGGACGCCGCAGGACGCGTGAGGAAGGGACGGACAAAGCCCCCGTGATAAGCTGCTTCGCATCTAAAATTATATTCCCGAACCAGCGTCTCAAGATTTTAGTCCCTCTGGAGATCAGTATCGATCTTTTTCTCGAATTCTGACATAAAATCTCCCTCAGAAATGACCTATATGAGATATGATAAAGACCTTTTTTTCAATCGACAGCGTTAAATGGCACCTTGTTCAAGACCCCCACCCACCCCCTCCTCCCCCTGACCCGCTCCAAAATTCTTTCCTGTCCCGGCTCTTGCGGGACTAAATTTCGCGACAGTGGCCCGCTAGATTATGTGAGTTTGAAACCCCTGCTGTAAACTGTCACGCCATCCGCGGCAATGTGTGTTGCTTCGGGGTGCGCTGCATCGCATTCAATCTATTTCCACGTGTTCTGTAACTAGAAACGTGAGCTTTCTTGAAAATCTCCTATACCTATTTTGAACGAAACAGCTTTTCACATGAAATAGATTACTGAAGAGTATAGCATTATATGATATGGTCGAACTACAGCTTTCTTTCAAATTTACATCACTACTTGCAGATGTTACCTAGTTATCTAGAAAATTTTGTCTACACAAGTATTCTGCACGGCAGTGATGGTTCCAGTTTCCTTTACAGGTGTCAAAGAGCGTTTGCAAAAAAAAAAATATATGCATTTTACTGGGTCTGTGTTCTGGCCTGTAGTGGCTGCACTCCAATGGAAGAAAAAAACATATTTCATGTTATGTGAACTGAAATATAAAATTTTATATTTAAGAAACACCCTTCGAAGTAGGTAAGCACAAATTATTTCAGACAAAATTTCCGATATTGCTGGGAACTTAATGGAATATTTGGAGTGCATTACGCCAAAGATGATAAGTGAAAAAAAAATATGAGTGACTAAATGAATAAGTGAAAGCAACATAACACAAAAGTTGGGTCTTTTTCATATTCGGAAAAAAAAAATTCCTCGGTTGTTTCAATGAGACATTTTCTTTGGGGAGACAATACTATACACGAGAAAGCTCTTTTGTATTCAAACGCATCACGATAAATACTGTTAAGAAATCTTTTTTCATATAGCGACTACTGAGAGACTGCTTCACGAAGCCACACGGAACCATTATCGAGAATCTTCTTGCGAGACTTCAATATCTGTAGAGAAAATCTTGGAAGATAAACATTCGCGTCCTTGCATTACTTCTGAGACGTCACCATATGACGTCACCATAACGTCAGAGGTCACCAACATTTCTGACGACATTATTACGTCATCTTGACGTAACTGTGACGTAACGTGACGTAACACCACGCGATGCCGTCGTTCCATGACATTGTAGCTCGTTAAAAGATAGGCAGATGACGGAGGCAGCAGGGTTGCCAGGTCAAAAAGACCTGGCAACCCTGCTAGCCTAAAAAACCTAGGCTAAAAGGAGCCAACTTAAGCCAAGGGCAGTAAAAGTAGCGAAAAGTAGCCATGCGTGTGTGAAAACAATTTGGACTTCTATTTATATCACTGAACGCAAAAGCCCTTTGGCCAAAATCCAAGTTAATACTGCATGAATCTGTCAAAATCAGTATTGCTGAGATTCAAGCATAAATGACTTTAGGAATGATCTTATAATAGGGCACCTAGAGCATTGTGTTAGCGTTTGGTGCCACTGCGCATATGTCTTACTCTAGCCACTAGGGTACCCACGTCCGGACCACTTATAAAGCTCTCTAGTGACGCTCTCTTTACACGTCTTGAGTGACTTTGCTTAAGAGGACTAGAAGTAACAGCCTTGTGGCGACAATAAATACGAGTGTGGCGGCGTGACTGTACTCAAGATCACAGTTGCTGGGATAATGGCATTGAAGCATATATTGCGCCCGTATTCGCAATCACTTCTTGCGAGATGACCAAGTCTAACCGGTTAACGCTCCTTAGTCGCAATTCGTACCAAATCCTAAGAAACGGCACAAGCACTTCGTCGGGTATTCGATTTCTAATGTCGACGTGTAAAGTGCTCCCAGGATGGCAGATCGCTTTCGATTATTCTCTTCGTTTCCAATTCAGATTTAAAGTCACGTTTAGCAATACGTGGTCAGCAAAATGAGGCCCCATGCAAAATGTTTCCACGAGGCCAAGCCACGCGTCTAAAAGCCTTTTGTTTTGTTTAATGTAAGTGCCTAATTCAGTTTTGGGAGCCATAAACAGGCCTTATCTGCCATCTATCCACACTGCATACTCGTCTGCATGCGGCAGCGACGTCACCCAATATTAATAATTTCGTTTACATCGAGGGAACAAGAAAGTAGACATGTAGCAAAGCGTTTTTTTTTCTGCCGTCACCGACCTAAAGAAGTAGCGAAATTGGCGCAAAGCAGCCAAACTTGGCAACCGTGGGAGCCAGTGCAATACCAGGTGAGCTGCCTCTGATCTTGAAGGCAGTGCAAAACCACGTTAGGTGCAGAAAGCTTGCGGAGAATGGCGGGACAGGCTAAATACATGGACTGAGAAGAAAAATAATGATTTCGCCTTCGAGTCGTCTTAGGTGAACGCATAAGAAACCGTGTGAGGTTTTTTTCTGTTTTTTTTTTTACATGCTTAACACTGAATTAAGTAGCCCTTAGTCCGTACGCTGCACACAGTCCGTAGGCTGCGCACTCCATGGATGCCACAGTGGCGAGCCGGAAACTAATTTCGACCACAAGGGGCCCATTACCGTACATCTACATTCAATTAGGGGTGCTTTCATGCATTCCTGGCTCCTTCGGAACGCCGCAGACGCATCTCAGCGATTCCACAGCGCAACCTTCCGCTAATCGTCAGATCGATCATTATGTTGAATTATAGCGCCGATGACAGGCAGGGACCGGACAGGTAAACAAGCAAGATAATCTACCGTGTCGGTACAGCTGTCGTTTTGTCTACGCAGTTTGTCCGTAACACATCACCCAAGTATTGCCCACTTCGGTATCCTTGAGCAGGTCGCAACTATAAGTAATGTTGATGGTTGAACGAAACAAAAAAACAAGCGAGTGTGAAGGCCATTTTGTTTTGTTTTTGTTAAACATAGCTGCATAAGGCCAGCGGATAAGTGACCTAAGGAATTGGTCTGGAGGCCAATTTACTTTGCTTTTTGTTAGACATTATGAGCACAAAGCCAGCAGATAACGATAACAAGGAGTAGGTCTAGAGGTCCATTATAACGCGACATCGTTAAAGAGCTGGTTTCGCAAAAATTCCGGTGCCGGCGTCGGCGTCGTTCATCGTGGGCGAAAATTCGAGATAGATGTAAATAATTAAATAATAAAAATGTTTGGTCTCGGTGAGAATCGAACACGCGCGTTCTGCGCGTCAAGCATGTGTTCTGCCGGGAAGCGACGCCAGTGTTTGAAAATGCTTCATGAAAAAATGTTGCAC
This sequence comes from Rhipicephalus sanguineus, assembly GCF_013339695.2. NCBI lineage: Eukaryota > Metazoa > Arthropoda > Arachnida > Ixodida > Ixodidae > Rhipicephalus > Rhipicephalus sanguineus. The sequence continues at coordinate 123,972,795 of NC_051182.1, forward strand.
TGGCTTAGCTCGGCTATGCCAGGATAACCTAGCATTTGCAAAGGTTCAGCTAATTATTCTTAGCTTTCCTGATTGTCTAGGATCAGCTTGATTATCATGCTTACTGCTGCTCCAATGACACACACACGGTGTATTATGTGGCGCATGTATATTTATTTTGTCAGGTAACTACTTCGGGATCCGATGAGTTAAGCTTCTCCGCTCTTCCTGCGCCGTTGGGCAGCGTTTGCGCTGTCCTTCTCCATGGCTATACCACACTGGCAAACGCCAGTCAGAGGCGCTATCAAGCGGCTCCAGCACAGTGTCAGACGGCGACTGCACAGCGAAGGCGAATAGCTGCGCGCGCGCCGGCGCCAATACGTCTACCACTGATACGACGTCACTCCTCTGGAAAGCGCAGACCGGCGGCGGCGAGTCCGCGCGCGGCGGCGGCGGAGTGCTCGGGAGGTGCCGGCTCCGGTGCGTGATATCACTGATCCTCGCGCATGCGCATGCACGACTCTTAAGGAGGCACGCGAAACTGGCCTGGCTAGGCCAGTGTAGCTGACGCTACAAAACGCTACAAAAAAAGAACACTATAAAAATGCCATGTAGTGGGTGGAGTAGCCTTAACGCGTGTAATATTGCGCGGCAGAATCGTGGAATCGTACCAGGCGTCACATCGAGTGAATTGCGCAACGAGTGGGTGGTTTAAAAAGCTCTCCACCCATCATGAAGTTGGCAGCTGCACAGGTGCGCGTAGCACTTTACGGACGCGTAATTGGTGCTTCTCCAGTTTGCAAAAGGAAGAATTTTGGCGCTAATGGGCACTTCGCAACTGTACATACATCCAGTAGACATTCTATAGCATAGTTTGAAACGACCAATGTTACGCGCACAAACGTTCCTTCACTTGCGGCGCGGTTGAAGGCGATGCACACGGTTCGCGATTACGCTATCGCGTCCTACTCTCGAAGGCGAAGCTCAAACGTCCTCCAAGTTTTTCTTTTTTTTTTAAACCTAAGCACATAGAGCCAACAGATAATTAGCCCTAGAAATGAGTCTGGAGGGCCATTTTCTTTTTGTTAGAGATAAGTAAGATAACCACTGTAAGCCAATAGATAAGGATGCCCAAGAAATGTATTGCGGTTGTTATTTTCACTTTGTTTTAGTACGAACCCGTATATGGCTAGACGAAACCAGCATATGCACTTGACCGACAGCAATTGGTTTCCGCGGCTGAACGATCTTGTAATGGGCCATCAACTGATGAGGTTGTGTTGGGCCCTTGACCTGACGCCAACAGTGCAACTGTGGTCGCGCGAGCGGTCACAGCTTTCCTACAGGACACTGGACTGGAGGCGTGGTTACAGCACAGCGCCAACTTGACGGGGCTGTATGCACTAACCTCTCTAACTCACCATCGTCATTAATCACTCCTTTTCCTCCCGTTTCCCCGTATAGAGTATCAGGCTAGAGCATACTATCGCTCAGGCCAACCTCTCCGCCTTCCTATAAATAAACCTCTCTCTCTCAAAGTTCGTCCGTCCTATGTGCGCAAAAACTCAGCGCGCACGTGCCGCAAGCGTCACTATTCACCGCAGGTCACTGAAAATAAAGGCCGGAACGCACGGGCGGCGAATGACAATGAAGATTTGTGGACGGACGTAACCAATAATTGAGAAATACATTGACGCACCGTGAGGATGAACGAGTGATAAACACCGGGGTCGCACGTTTGCACTACGCTGGTTAACCGTCTGCACGGAGAGCGTGGGCGGTTATTTGCTTAACTAAAGCGCAGTGATCGCTTTGTGCGATCTGCACACTGTGCCGCATCATATTGGTCATTAATGAGAACTAACAGACAATCATGCCAAAGAAAGTATAGGGGGTGTTATTTGTAGAAATTTGGATACAAATGTGAAGAAAGTAAAGTGGACGAAAAGATAACTTGCCGCCGGCAGGGACAGAACCTGCGACCTTCGAATAACGCGTCCGATGCTCTACCACTGAGCTACGGCGCGGTCATCCTCTCGTCCACTTTATAGGGTATATATGTGCATTTTAAACTTAGGAGTGTTAGTCAGCGCCGAATAACACTCCTAGGTAACACTCCAAGGTATAAAATGCACATATATACCCCATAAAGTGGACGAGAGGATGACCGCCGCCGTAGCTCAGTGGCAGAGCATCGGACGCGTTATTCGAAGGTCGCAGTTTCGGTGCCTGCCGGTGGAAAGTTATCTTTTCGTCCACTTTACTTTCTTCACATTTATATCCTAATTGCTAGAAATAACACCCCCTATACTTTCTTTGGCATTATTGTTTGTTAGTTCTCATTAATATTGTGTTTAACAAAGAAAAACGAGCCCTTAAAAGTAATCTTCTTTCCTTTCAAACATATTGGTCATGTATTTTTAATTGCCGCTATGTTCACTGCGAGATGGTAATGTATTTCGTAGCGCACCGTTGGGCAAATTTGCACGTACTGTTGTACGCACGTAATGTATGTTCATCGTGCGATCTTTTGTACATAGTGTAAATAAACTTTTTCCTAAACAGTAATTATCCGATAAGGAGAAACTGAATTGAAGTAGACGACAGTTACCGCCTGTGCGGACCAAACCGGCAACCTTTTTTATTAAAAGGTTGAAAGAATACTAGACGACTGGATAACATTTGTTCTTATTACCCGTTGTGGTAGACTAGTGGGTTAAGGTGTCGCAGTGCTATACACAAAGAGACGGGTTCGATTCCCGGGGGCGGCGGCTGCATCGCGATGGGAAACAAGTGAAAGGTAAACAAAATAGATGCCTGTGTACTTACAATTAATTGTATCGTAATTAAAGCGAGAGACAGACGTACGATTTTCCACGCGATGCGACGTACGACGCGGCGGTGCGGCAGCCGGAACGGTGGCTGTCCGATGCTATGAAAGGTCACCATTCCGATTTCCCTACCGCCGCGTCGGACGTCGCATCGCGTGGAAAATCGTACCGTCTGTTTCGGCCTTAAACCCGGCTGGTCAATGGTGATCCGCAGTCCCAATACTAGTGTGTGCCCTATAATATTGTATTTTTTCTTTATTTATTTAAAATAGCTCCAAAGACTCCCAAAAAAGAGTGTGGTAGGAATAACAGTGTGACATAAACGCGAACAAAAAAGGCAGTCATAAATAGGGGGTTATTCACATCGGCGGGAGCGAGATCATATCCTGGGTTTGGCACGCGGTACACCAGAATCAACATTTGCCGTTGAGAGTATCGAGAAACTTCTGCCACCGCTCCTAATGACACGCCGTAAGAGGATGAGATCGGCTGTGAGAGATGCAGTGAGATCTATTCAACACAGCTTTTAACCTCGCCTACCTTCCTGCACGGACTGCACGGACTGCAGCGCACGGACTGCTACTATATCTTTTACAATCCATTTTAACTTGAATGAATTGAACTTCATTCAATATGAGGACTGCATGACATTACGCCAATACGAAAGACTTAGCTTTCAGGAATTTTGCATCGAAAATACGTTGGTAGTTAATATCTCGTATGAGCATACACGCACAAATACAAACAGACGCACGAATGTACATAAAGGAAGGTTACCCCCCCCCCAGTTCCCCCATCCCCGAAAAAAAAATATCTGGCTACCTGTAGTGCTGCGCACAAACAAGCTCTGGTAGCACTTACCGCCATAAAGCAGCAATGGTAACGGCGACTGCAGCGACCACGACGAAGGCGGCGTTCCAGTCAGATGCGGCAGATGCCATGGCGACCGCTGTACCGCGCAACGTCGGGAGCACCCACTCGCAAGTTACTCGCCCCGCCGACGGAATCGCGTTAATAACGTATGCGACGGCACCAAGCGCAAAAGACGCGATGCGACCTCGAACGAACGTCGCGTCTTTGACGTGGAGAGGCAAGCTAGTCTTTGTTGGCTGGGCGCCAGCGATACGTTCAATGGCCAAGGTTAATGGGCTTGGCTGTCCTTAGTGTACTTTTTCTTCCTTGATTTTTGTACACGGCGGCGTAAAAACGATGAAAAGAAGCAAAACCAATGCTGTCATTCATCATCATCATCATCATCATCAGCCTGTCTACGCCCACTGCAGGGCAAAGGCCTCTCCCATGTTCCGCCAATCAACCCGGTCCTGTGCTTTCTGTTGCCACGTTATACCTACAAACTTCTTAATCTCATCTACCCACCTAATTTTCTGTCTTCCCCTCACGCGTTTGCCCTCTCTTGGAATCCAGTTAGTTACCCTTAATGACCACCGGTTATCCTGCCGACGTGCTACGTGGCCGGCCCATATCCATTTCTTCTTCTTAATTTCAACTATGATATCCTTAACCCCCGTTTGTTCCCTGACCCACTCTGCTCTCTTCCTGTCTCTTAAGGTTACACCTATCATTTTCCTTTCCATCGCTCGCTGCGTCGTCCTCAATTTAAGTTGAACCCTCTTTGTAAGTCTCCAGGTTTCTGCTCCGTAGGTAAGTACCGGTAAGATGCAGCTGTTATATACCTTCCTCTTGAGAGACAGTGGTAGACTACCATTCATGATTTGATAATGCTTGCCGAATGAGCCCCATCCCATCCTTATTCTTCTAGTTATTTCACTCTCATGGTTCGGCTCCGCGGTTACTACCTGTCCTAAGTAGACGTACTCCTTTACAACTTCCAGCGTCTCGCCACCTATCGCGAAGCGCTGTTCTCTGCCAAGATTGTTCCACATTACTTTAGTTTTGTGCATATTAATTTTCAGACCTACTCTTCTACTTTCCGTATCCAGTTCAGTAATCATGAGCTGTAATTCGTCTCCCGCGTTACTCATCAATGCAATGTCATCAGCGAAGCGCAGGTTACTGAGATACTCTCCATTAACTCTTATCCCTAATTCTTCCCAATCTAGGGCCCTGAAAACATCCTGTAAACACGCGGTGAATAGCATTGGAGAGATCGTGTCTCCCTGTCGTACGCCCTTCTTTATTGGGATTCTGTCGCTTTCTTTATGAAGGACTATAGTGGCTGTGGATGCGCTGTAGATTTCTTCCATTATGTTTATATAGGCTTCGTCGATGCCTTGATTCCGCAGTGCCTGCATGACTGCTGATGTCTCCACCGAATCAAATGCCTTCTCGTAATCTATGAAGGCTATGTATAGGGGTTGGTTGTATTCCGCGCATTTCTCTATCACCTGATTGATAGTATGAATATGGTCTATTGTTGAGAAGCCTGTACGAAATCCTGCCTGGTCCCTTGGTTGATTAAACTCTAATGTCGTATTAATTCTGTTAGCAATTACTTTTGTGAATAGCTTGTAGACAACGGACAGTAAGCTGATGGGCCTGTAATTTTTCAGGTCCTTCACTGTCATTAGTTTGCTTTGGTTCGAGCCAAGAACGAGGGAAATGTGGAATCGCACTTTGCGACAGTGGCACCAGCCGGGGGCTATCAGTGTCACGCAGGTAAAGCCTGAGCGGCCCGCGTGGACAACGTATGGGGAGATGTAGGGTCCGTCCATAGAGTGATGAGACTGGGTTCTAGTAAAAAGAATTTATTGAATAAATCGGTACATTTCATTTAAATTCTGAACAGGAAGAGGTCTCCCGGGCTTACCTTCAGGTTGATGTAGCCCTGATCGCAGGTCGGCAAAATCGCTAATGAGTCGACCCATTCATACGTACTCACTCAGGCTCAGATAGAGCCGTGAGTGTGAGTCTGAGTGTGTGCGGTCGAGTAATACTTTGGTGAGTTTGAGTACGAGTGAGTTTCGTTGAAAAAGATTTTGATGAACCTGTGTCTGAGTGAGTCCGATTGAGATATGTTGGAGAGTCTGAATGAGCTCCGCACAATTTGCCGACCTGTTATTCTGATACAACCCTGATGTGAACACGGCAGACTTCTTCCTGTTCCCAATCGCTCAAGGGAAGCCAGAAAGGGCACCGTTCCGACGGTGGTCCCGCCATCCAATAGTCTGTCACAGTCTCTGAGAGAGGTTACGGCAGCAGGGAGGCTCTCCAGCGAGTGAATCGCGTTGTGCTTGGTGTATCGACGCCCAAGAAAACTATTTTGAAGAATTTAAATATATATTGATCGGATCACTAAATTCTTTTTACCAGACCCAGTCTGATTACTTTACGGACAGACCCTGTGCCTGGACATCGCCCTAGTTCCGCAGCTTAATAATATCTCGTGTTTAACGTCCCAAAACCTCATATCGCTGGCTCTTGGGAATGCAACCTTATCTCGATAACACAGATAGGTAAGGTTGTGTTTCTATATCAACGCATTGTCACAGGAATAAAGAAACAATGAAGTGCTGGGAGGGGACACACTGCGTTTGTTGTAGCTGTTGCTTTAAGGGAAACGCTCAAACTGACCAGCTCATTATTAGTTATTTTACTTGATTCACTTATATCGTATCTAGATAGCATAGTATTCCAAAATGCCACTTTTGCAGCGTGAAACAGCAGAATAGAGACGAGCACGAACGATTGGCCCGGACAAACGTCGCATAAGAAAGAGCTTACAAAGCGTGACGCTAGTCAGGGGTGGTCACTCGTTAACTTACCCCCTTTCCTTCAAGTTTCTTACACCCCCCCCTTATGTCTGGGTCTAGGCACGGCCATGGTACGGCCACCTGCGTTCAAAAGCCACACGATTTCTTGAAAATATACCACTTCTTGGCAGTCATTGACTGTAAATAGTCGTTTTTGCCGTAGAACATCGTGCACCAGCTTCGCATGTTTGGAAAATTCGTTTCCTCGACCTTTCTGTGCCTATTCATGACGATGATGACGACGCCCCTGGGGATAATTGGCACCTGCCCACTGAGGGGGATCGGCCAAGAGTCGCTTGAATCGTATGGTCCTAATTTTTTTTTCACATCCTACTATAGGTTGCGGCGCCAATTAGAAATAGGAGTCATACGTTGTTTAATGATCGTTTCTTCTCTCTTGCCAATGCCCGATTCTTAAATTATACTGTTCTAGCTGGAATATCAAAATATTGCAAGTGACCGTCCATTTCTCATTAATCAGGTTAACTTGACTCCGTGTTGTTTCCTTACCTGCAGTGTGTTCTTATGCAAGTTAGCCAACAGTACACTTAAACGGATATTTTCAATTTTATAAAATTAGGTTTCGAGGTATTTCGCTTCTAGACCACCTTGGAATCGTGAGGCACAAAATATTTGGTGACTGTTCGGAATTGTTTCGAACACTCAGCGTTCAAAAGCTCCTCCAGAATGTGGGAATGCACGTCAGCATCTCTGCCATTTCGACATCGTAGAAATACGGCCACCGGTGCGGGTGTCGGGGTCGAACCCGCAACCTCGAGCTCAGCAAAGCAAAGCCTGTAACCATTATCGCGTCGGGTCAGTGATATGCGCCGGTGGCCATTGCGCATGCTTTATGCCTGCAGGACCCTGAAACGGCTCTCCTACCGTTTGCTGCTGATAAGTATTGATGGTGAGAGCTGTAACACACGTACAAGCTTATCACTCACGCGCAGCACGTTGTCTCCGCTATCGTTAATGTCCTTCGCAACGGAACAATTGAGTAGCACGAGCAGAACGACGCCACAGCCATCGATAACCACGATAAACTTGAGTATTACAGTAAAATGTGTTGCTGGGCAAATTGATGTGCGGATGAATTCTATGAGAGCGGCGCACCAAATGAGGACAACAGACGAGGCAAAAAAGGCAGGCGCACTAGGAGTGTGCCTGTCCTTGTTGCCGCTTCTCTCGTTCTTATCCTTGAATGCGCCGCTTCCTAGAACTGCAGGGTCGAGAGTTCGACAGCTTAGTAGCGCCACCATATAGCGCAGACTGAAGGGTAATGATGAGCTACCGAGGTGGACGCAGAAAGATGAACGGCCAAAGGGACACGAAGCGCAGTGTCTGTGGCCGTTTCGTAACAAGGACAATCACACACCTAGTGGGCTTGTCCTTGTTGGACCTCGCGCTGCGCTTCGTGCTCTTGTGGTTATTCGTGTGTGTGTGTGCACCGCGGCAGAGCATAATTACCCTTTAGTATGCCTTACCAATCCAGAGAAGCACTTCTGAAAGTAAAATGCATATATGTTCCCTGTGTGCTTCCGTGTTTCGAAGGACGAGTACAAGGCCGATGAAGCTTCACGTCTGTAGTCTGTACAACTGTAGTTGCTGTCTTTTCGTTAGCACTTGTCAAAAATTTGTGAGCACGTGTCCAACGCTCACAGAGACATCTGTATTCGTAGTTCTATGCCTTGCCCCCGACTGGCTGCTAGTGACGTATGCCGGCAGTCCCAGCGGCGCGTTTCCATAACCTAAAAAGGGTTGTTGGGAAATTTGCGGTCACCGTCACATGGGGATCAGTAACTTCATATGAGCACAGACCTGACGTACGACGTCATTGTTAGAGCAGCGCGTCGCTGTTGACTCCGGTTCTGGCAGTAGTGATCCTTTCAAAAACTCGCAGGGTCCAAGGTGACACGAAAGCGAAAGCCATCTTCTTTATCTTCTTCGTCGATTGTATGTATCCCCCCGTCCCCGAAAGCTATCTTCACCAAGCGTGGTTTTCCAATGCCTCCGGGATCGCAGGCACTGCAAGCTTTCTGCACCTGACGTTGCCTACGGGATCGGCGCACGTATAATGTCATGTTATAACGCATATCATAACGTCACGCAGTGTGACGTCGCAGTGATATCTCTTATGACTTCATAATGGCGCCACAAATTTTGGCAATTTCTGACGTCACGATGGCGTCATATGGTGACGCCATCGTGATTACTCGTGTTGACGCCGACGCCGACTGTCACTTTTCGCGTTTGTTGAGGCATCAAAAGATTACGCCTTTAAATAGTGAGGACCGCGAAGTGGAAAGGCGTAGGTTACTGGCACCCCAGTGACACGGGCCAACCAGTGACAGTGGCGAGATGGCAATACTAATGCAACGCCAGGCAGAACATTTTCCTTTCATAACATTTTGTGATGGCATGACGTCTTGAATTACGATTCTGCTCAGATCACACGGCTCTCCCGGGCGCGGTGGTGACCGGAAGTTACGCTACCGCGCTCTGTACACTCTAATGGCACATTCGAGTGGTCGTTTGAGAGTGCCCTGACCGTGTTTTAAAGTGGTGAATTCAGCAGCTTTAAACCTCTACAACGAGAGTACGCGGATATGCAGGTCATTTTGCTCCTTCCTTATCGTGTAATGGACTGCCTATTTTAGTAGTAATGAGTAGTTGCTTTTTTACAACAATTTTTCGGTGTCTCCAGAGCACTGCGAAACAACCACCCGATTGAAAAATAATAAAAAAGAAACTTTCATTTTTTGACTCCCCTTTGTGAGTCCGGACTTGCAACGCATATAACTCTCTTTAAAGAGACACGTCAACTCTCTTCGGCGATCTTTACACTCTCGTCGGAGAGTCGTGGGACCCAAAAGAGAGTGAACGTTTCTTTATTAAAGAAAGCCATATACGTGGCTAGTCAGAGCTCACCGACAGGAATAACACATACTCTCTTTTTGTAGTTTTTTTTTCTTAGAGTGTAGGATATGGAATCGCGCTTCCCAACACCCCGGCTGCCATCCATCATGCTGATGCAACGCCCCTGCTCTTTTATCCGGCCTGGAAATCTCCTGTCTTCTGGAGTTGTTGTGTCTATCTGCCTTTCCTTTCGCTCTCTCCCACAAGACCCTGGTTCGCTTTTCCCCACTACTTTTCGGACCTGTTTTTTTTTTCCCCTGTGACGGGAAGCTTTCCGCGACGGGTACTTCCGGCCTGAGGCAACACAGCAGCCCCGTGTCCAGCGCGCCCGGGGCACTCGGTTTCAATATCGCCGTGGAAGTTCCATACTAAGTATCTCGAATTAGGCGCAAATGTTTTGGTTTTCTGGAATATTATTGGGTCATAAATTGTGACCCCACACAACTTTCCCATATAAACAACCAACTCCTCTGAAGTTGATTATTAAAAAGGTAGTTAAGGTTTTGTTAAATAATCATTTTAATATAACTTTAGGAGCGGCTAAGTATTTCCGCCGGTACGTTGATTTCGGGCGTGAAGACGGCAGGTGCCTTAGTCTCATACCCTCTCCTTATAATTGATCTGTATTCTCAAAAAAAAAAAGAAAAAAAAAGTTGCCTCTAGAATATGCAGTGGTGGTGGTACTCCTTATTTTTTTCTCTATCAAATAAGAATAACAAGATCACTTGTGTCACCTTGTTATTATACGATTACTACCTCTGTCATCATCTATACAATGAAAGGCACTGTCTAGACAGCAAAGCCACTTATAAAATACACATGCCGTAGTAGTAAAACAAGAAATGCACCTTGAACACAACGCTAGAATTCTTCACAAAGAGGATGCATGTGAAGATGTGGAGCTTGGATATATCACTGTGAAATTCGCCGCAACAAAATGGGCTGTGGAGTCGATATAACGTTCGACACCGCTGAACTGGGGAACAGTGCTTTTTTAAGGAAATTAACGCAGATTACCGCAGAGCCAGCGTTCAGGAATAGAGAAGTGGCCGAGCTGATCTTTCCGAAACAAAGGGAAAGGTCATGATGCAGTCTGTGTGTCATACTCCACGTTGAAGTGGCAGCTCAAAGCTGACAGCGAGAGACTTTCATATGGCGAAAGCGCCACAGCATTCATGGGGTGCACTATCGAAGCATGAAAGATTTCAGTTCTTGGCAAACATTATCGAATAATAATAGTTTCTCGGGTTTTACGTGCCAAAACCGCGATACTATTATGAGACACGCCGTAGTGGAGGGCTCCGGAAAATATCGACCATCTGGTTATATTTAACGCGCACTGACCTCGCAGAGTACACGGGCCCCTATGCCATTTCGCCTTCTTCGAATTGTGACCGCCGCGACCGGAATCGAACCCACGACTTTCGAGACAGCAGCCGAGCACTGTAACCACTATAGCAGCGCAGTGGACGAGCAGTATCGATTGTGAGAAGACTTGAGTCCAACCACCGGAAAGCATAACCACGGCTTTAGCGCACTTGACGTCGTCCGTCTCGTGAGGTCCCGCCAAGTCTCGCGAAAGACTGTTCTTTATCGATCGCCCGGGTTAGGAAGCGGGAAAAACTTTCACGCCTAATCAATTATCCGGGTGTCACGATCATAACCTCGATCAGTCATCTTGTGACGAAACAACCAATCCGAAAACTTTGTGTTGCCTGTGACACTCCGGAATGCGACAGGTTATGAAGTATTTGGTTTTCTTCGACTTCTCTACTATTTGGTTTTGTTTCATTAGCCAAACTTAGCCAGACAGTTCTGATGAATGGAGGTGGGTACTATATTTAAGAAGCGTCGAAAACGGAAGGAACTGATGCAATCACCAGTCTTGAGAAGGTTTCACCAGTGAACACACCGAAGCGGAAGAGGAGGTGTACTTGCTAGATAAAAGAAGGTTCTGCTATGCGACTTTGATTATGGCGGCTTCGAAAGAATTGAGCTAATTTAAAACGTCATTGGAGAAGCAACCATGTGTTGCTCGATATTTTGACGAAATATGTTTTTGCAAGAAACATTTCGCTCGTTTGTGTACTTAGGTGTAGATAGATGTCGATGCAAGCGCCCATGTACCGAAGAAAGACCATGTGCGTAAAAGTGTAAGCTTAGCGAAAGTTAAAAATATGTAAGAACCAGTGCTGCTTTAATAATGAGTTGCGTTGTCTGATAACAAGGAAGCCGATGTTTATCGAGACAAACCAGATTACAAAACTTTTCACCCCAATAGGCATTCGCGTATAAAATACATATTGGTCTCAAGTTACGGCCACCCTTGGCAGAAGGGGAGAATATTAGCTCAAGTCGAACATGCCCTGCGTTATTAGAAGAGCCCTATTTATTTTAATATTCAGAAAGACGAAGCCCTCAGCTGTAATGCACGGAGCGAGGTCAACCGTATTACGCGACGCGTTTGAAACCACAGCGCTTGCACTTCCTTTCGTTTCAACAAACAAGCCGCCATAGATTATACGTTATCGAACGGGAGGAGCTTGCTTTGAAATTCAACGTAGCGGCACATTTCGAGGGAAGGTAAACAAGGCGCGTCTTCTCTGCCGGCGTTTCGATGACGGTTCAATGCGTTCGCTTCAAATAGTTGCCAAGCCTGTGAAGGCACTGCCTCTGCATAAAAACTCACAGGGTTCCTTATCCATTCGCCTAAGGCGACTCGAATGCGAAAGCCATCTTGTTTTTGTTCTTAGTCGATGTACTGATGCCCCCGTGCCCCCTTCGAAAGTTTTCTGCACCTAACATGGTTTTGCACTGCCTCCATCATCGGAGGCATTGCAAGCTTTCTACGTCTCGCCTGGTTTTCACTGCCTCCGTGAACGAGCCAACTTTGACAAAGTGGCGATGTCATGTGATGACGCCCGCATGTGACGTCCCGTTATGTGCCCTCACAGTGACTTCGTGATGATTTCATGATGACGTCCCAAATTTTTATGACCTGTGACGTCGTGATGACTTTATATGGTGACGCCATCACGTGATGATGATTTTTGGATCACTCGGGTTGTCGCCCATGCCGCGGGACGCCGACGGTCAATTTTCGAGTTCGATGAAACAACTAGTACTTTCGCCTCAATATTCGCAGGAAGATATCCTGCAATGGTCAGGAAACATTCTAATCAACCTGTGTAAACCAGCTTTCTAGCCATCCATTCCCAAACTGCACGGTGCCTTACTTATCAAGCACATATTGTACGCTTGTCCGGTTCGGTGTTGTATATAGGACGTGATGTGTGGTGTCGTAAGAACAGATACTGGCGTCACTGTTGGGGTGGTCTCATCGGCTCGGGGTATATTGACGTCAATCTCATTCCCCTGTAGGACGAACCTCACATCATCACAGATTGAACGCCTATACGGCAGGAGCATGTGATGCCCTCATTTAATTTTCGCCCAGGGCCTCGAAAACCCGATATTGTTTAAGCGTGTATCGTACTTACGTGTCCCAGAACCAGGCTTGCCGTCATTGGTCTGTAGCATCACCAATACATCGCACCTTGTGTTGTATGTCAGTGCAGTAACTAGACCCGCATGGCAGTGCGATTTGCATAGCGTGGGCGCGGTGTGAAGTGGCATACACATAAAGTTTAACAATCAACGTTTGAAGACATGTACCAGGATGTTCTTACGGGGTCTCTGAAACGGTTTTGACGATATTTTATAAATGCACTGTTCCCGTCAAGCAGGTCCTAAGGATCACTTGCGGATCGATTTAAGCTGTCTGCGACAAATGTGTAATTTATTACAAGACTTCAAACATGCGAATCGCTACAGATCAACCCCCATCGACCGAGTTTACAGTTATCGGTGATGGTTCTCACGTACTTTTTGTTTGTCCGCATATTTATTTGGCGTTTGCCGATTGTAGGCGTACAAGAGAATAAAATAGGAACGGCTGGTAGTGTGGCGGCACCTGGCAGAGCAGATCTCAAGCCACTCCTAGCGCTTCATCGCCGTTGCCCGAAGGCTCGCCGGGCGCTCTGGCGGTGTTGATTGCGGAGGCCACGGAGAGGGTAGCGCAGCTCAATCCGCCGGGTGCGCGGCCGTCGCCAGCGACGGCCTGAGCGTTCGACAAGTTCACGAGGCTAGGCAGTAACGAAGGAGGGTAACCACACGATTGCCCGTAGCTGCCGTGGTTAAAGGCGCGTCGCATAATTTATGGCGCGAATTATTTTATGATGCTGCAACATAAATGCCGACAAAACTTCAAAAACTGTTTCAGGGTTCATTTACCTCTTTCAAAGCAAATTCTTTAAGCGATATACGTGATTGGCGAAACGCCCTGGTCGGAGGAACGTCACGAGATAGTCCGTGCCTGCACGATGATATCGTAAAAGGTTATGTAGAAAACATCGTATAGTCAAAAGAGGTTTCCCAGAATAACGAATATGGTTGGCAGACGTTAATTATCGCATTGCTTATTAGTTATCTCTTGTAAGATTATCTGTTGAAATACGGACGGATTTATGCCATTCAAATATTGCCGCACGTTTTCGTATCGACAAAGAAAATAAAACCAAATCTAGGTGAATAAAAGAGTGACTGTTGCCAATGGAGGACATGCCGTCATGCTGCAACTCATGCAATCCTAAAAGTATCACGCGTTTTTTTTGCGCATGATTTGTCAGTTTACGTAGGCGGCGAACTTACAGAAAGACGCTTTCGATACCTCATTAGCAGCTTAAACCAGAGGCGGAAAAGACTTAATTTAGCCGGCGCTAATAAAGGCGCATAATTATTTGGCGATAATTAGTTTCCGCTTAGGCAAGACGCGACTCCAATGTTAAAACTCGTGAGCCGACGCCCACGCTGCACGTGCCGTCTTTATCACCAAGCTCCTCTTCTTTAGCCATGCACAAAGAAGATGCATTTAGCGGCTGCATAACTTAGGTTCGGATCGGAAAAGCTCGCTGATTACTTTCCCAGAATGCTTCGAGGAAATACAATAGCATCGCTATTTTTTTAAACCTGACGCTAAAGTCACAGCGCAAGCACACACGACGCCCCATTTCTTTAGTCTCGAAACTTTGCTGTATCAACCTAGAAGAAAAAGTTTGTTTTTGGAATTTCAGATTAGTGTAGTATGTAGCGTTCCCGCAGCGCCTGTGATAACGTAGTTCTTGCGTCGCCGCAGTGTGTCTTGAAGATTTCACGCTGCTACTGTTTCGTAACGTATTAATTTTCTTGCACTTTAGTTTCCTAATCCTTATAGCAACGCTACGCTTCCGCTAACTATCTTCCCACTTGCTAACTGCCGCATTATATACACGGAAGAGCGGCTTTTGAGCAAAGGGCATGGCTTTGCGCGGGAAAGCAAAGCTACTTTCTTCATAACTCTTCAAACAAAAGAAATAGTTCAAGCAAATACGGAAGCTTAATGCGATCGCTACATAGCTGCGTTTCTGTTTCGTTGGACTCAACTGACCATGCTTATTCGTATAGTATTAATAATGACTTTGTTTTTGTGTACCAAGACCATGATACGATTGTGAGGCACGACGTAGCGGAGGGCTCTGCAAATATCGACCACCTAGTGTTCTTTGACGAGCACTTAAATCTAAGTACATGGGCCTCTAGCATTTCGTTCGCCTCCGTCGAAATGCTACCACAGAGGCGCGGCTTGGACGCGCAGCCTTCATGTTAGCAGCAGAACACGCTTTTTCATACATTAAAATTCAACACGAATGCTAGCGTAGTACTGCCATTTTAAGCGAACCATTTCGAAAATTTTGTCGCACTGAACATCTAGAGCACTGGGTCCTTACTATCTTCATTATATTTAAACCTCCTTGGATAATTATTAGGAATTATAGTGGGATATATCAGAAGCGTTTGCTTGGCTTGCATCAGAAAGAAAGAAAAAGAGGTTTTCTTGGGCTAAAGTTAGCCAAAACATGCCTAAAAATGCAGTGCAGTACACAAAACCACCATAAAATGCTGAATCATGGGAAACTATATATATATATATATATATATACAAACACTAAAGAACAAAAGGATTAAAATATGTTTGAGTTCATGGGAAACCAACCGTATTTATACAGATGATGCTAGGCTTGTGTTGGCTACTGCCGGTTAGATGTCAGCAGCTGTTGGTCATCTAATATTAAAAAATCGCAACAAAATAGTACTAGTTTACAACTGCGGCCCTGCATCAATACATTGGGGCTTTGCACGCTACGGCACTTAGACTCACATTCGCTGCAAATCGTTTTGTTAAACTTGATGCAACAATCATTACAATATTTCTAATAACTGCGCTCGCTATGTAGTCGATGCAAGGGTGCATGAAAGAAAGACGGCCGAGTTAAAACATTGCCTAAACCTTCAACACAGAGTGCACAACTTAACGCACATTCTTCTAATGACCAGATAGAACTGACGTGGTTAACAGCATTCAGTAAGGTTCGTCACGGGATCTGACTAAAATACTGTGATGCTACGACTTACATTTACGAACACAATAAAATCTCCTAAGATTGGCTGCTATATGCAGGCGTATAATTTATAAAGGAATACAGGAAAGCGCAGCTTCAAAACGCCACAAGGAAAGAGACTGAACACAGGACAAACGCACTCGTATTTTCAATGTATACTTCTTTCTCCATTTCTGAAGCTTCGATTTCCAGTATTCCTTTATAAATATGAATCGATTGGCCGCAAGGAATTTTCATTAACTATAAGCTATTCCCTGTCTTTTTTTAAATATTCGAATAAAAAATTAATTAGGAAGTTGTCGCCATTTCTTGGAGATGGCTACCCCTTTACACGGGATTGTTAAGATCCATACTTTACAATACCGAAGAGCAGTAGGCTGAAATTTCTACAATCGCTTTGTTTTCGCAGATTTGACATTAGTTCAGAGGCTTACTTAAGGCAGCAAATTTCAAGACAAACTAGACATACACATGCTTGCACTCTTGAACTTTACTTAGCACGTACTAATCTTTTCCGGAACGCTTTCTTTCCCCGGACCATCAGTGAATGGAGAACGTTACCTCTCGAAGCTTTTGATGATAATGATACTCCTGATTTTGACAACTATCTATCTCGCTCTTCCGAACCATAAAAAAATGAGCTATTGAGACTGCCTGACATTGCATATATTTCTCTAGTTATGATTTGCATTATCTTGCGGTCATTTTACTGTATTTATTTCTTATATTGTGTTGCACTGCCTCATCGTGTTTTTATCGCTTCCATTGTTTTTCGAGTTTTTTTTTTGCCAATTAGTTCTTGTTATGCCCCACTGCTTGGCATTTCGACCGCAGTGTGCTGCAAATAAATATATACATAATAAATAAAAAATTAAGAAACAAGAATATTGTATATGCATTCTTTCTCGCCATGTGAAATAGTACATCGATGTTGCCCACATTCTGCTTGAATGACAGACATGGACAACGCATTTTAACCGCCGGTGTTGCTTTAGCAGGTAGGGTGTCGCGCTACTAAAGTTGAGTGCAGGTGTTCAATTTCCGGCCACGTAGGCGTCATCTCTGTTAAAGTGAAAAACGAGAACACCCGTGTACTTGTATTTATGTCCACGTTAAAGAGTCCCAGGCTGCGGAAATTGTAACAACAATATCTGGAATTTAACGTCCCAAAACCTGGATATGATTATGAGGGACGCCGTAGTGGAGTGCGCCGGAAATTTCGACCACCTGGGATTCTTTAACGTGCACCAAACCTAAGTACACGAGCCTCAAACATTTTCGCCTCCATCGAAAATGCAGCCGCCGCGGTCGGGATTCGATCCCGCGACCGGTCAGTAGGCGGCGGAAATAGATCCGGAGACCCGCATACGGTGTGCCTCATGGTCATATCGCGGTTTGGCACAGAAAACCTCAGAAATTATTATCAATAATTTGATAACACAATTGTTGTTTCGTGTTATGTCGACACGAACAGGACTCGTGTCGAGAATGACGAAGAATAACGGGTGACAATCTTATCTATTTCATCTTCGAGCTCGTCATCACTTTTGTTTGCAAAAAAATAACAAAAAATGAAGTGCTAGCTTTTCCCCGCTACAGTTATGCTACATATCCTCGCACAATTTCGTTCGATGCACATTCATTACAAAATTGCATTGTCAGTGAGTCTTGCAATATTAACAAAACTTGTGTGGGTAAGCAGAGTACGCTACAAGCAGCTCTTCAAGCTTGGTCGTTTCATGCACGTCCCCGATGAAAAGGCAATTAGGAGAAGGGGTTCGAAAGCGATCAGTAATTACACATACTAATGACGACAGAGTGACAATAATGACGTTCATTTACGCTAATAAATCACAGTAATTACTAGGACTGACAGCTTCAGTGGGCAGCGTGCCAGCGTAACTTCGTATTAACGCGCACTCTGCGCGTGCGCCACAAATCATGTTCATTAGGCAGGAAACACATGTAACTGCTTCCTGGTCCTGGGTATGCATAGCTGCAGCGGGACAGTCAACTGTTCCTTAGGTGCTCTAGCAGTTGCTTACATGTAGAACATGTGCAAATGTTTGTCTCACGATGCTTGCCGGCAGGATATTCTGGAAAGTAGCAGCGATGAACAAAAAAAGTCACAGTTTCGCCGCAAGACCGAAGCAATGAATGCGATAGCAAGAAACTAATGCTATATGAAGTGAGGCTCGCCAATGGATACTCTCAGTTTGAACAGCGCTCCTGTTGCAAAGGCGGCCGAAGCAGCGAAGGAAACTAGCGTGCTTCAAGTGTCGAGCTGTGACACTTGATAGTTCGCGCTCATCTTCTTTTTGTTCGTTTAGCGGCGTCCTTTGAGCTCGAGTGGCTTTCGTACGCTCCGTAACATGAGCGCGGACATCACGGTGAAAGCGTGAAACATCCCTCTTCCCCTTAGCACAAGAAACCCGCGCGAGCAGACAGCGGAAGGGCAAGTTCTCGCTGCGCAAGTATTGGCCTCGAGGCCCACCACTGGAAACGCCGGCGCCACCGTCGGCGTGACGTGCTTGGCAGGATCACGTGGTCTCAGCGGCCGCGTCGGCTGCTTGTGGAGCGCTGCCGCGTGCTTTGAAAACGAGTTTGAAGTACCACATGCGCTGTGGTCTGTTCAAATACGGAAGTTTTCTCACATTTTCTGCTCAATTGAAACCATTTTAATAGAGTGGCTGCCTCTGAAGGCGACGAACATGGGGCTCTACTGCTCGGTGCCGCAGTGCCGGCCTTACGCAACGGAGCCCAGTGTCAGCCTGCACCGGTAACCGCGGGACAAGAAACTGCGTGAAGCATGGGTTGTAAAGCTAAGAACCGGCAAGTAGCCATCGGCTACGAGACTTGTGTGCAACAAGCACTTACGCGACGAAGACTTTCGTTACTGCGTCGGGCGTGCGATGTTCGGTGAGTAGCAGACAGCGCGCACTGAGACGATGGCTCATGAGCGCTTCCCGCCGGCAAATGATGCTTATCTGCCACAGGATGGAAAAGGTGCTACCTTTTACCACGTGCGATACCATCTCAGAACCCTCCCGTGCGACCTCTTGATCGTCGGCCCCGTACTCAGCGTCCACAAAATCGGCTGCAGATGCGCAAGTCATTGTTTAGACACTTTGAATTAAAAAACTCACAGGGTCTTTTATGCATTCGGCAAAGATCACTAGAAGGTGAAAGCCATCTTCTCCTTCTTGTCAGTCGATGTATGGATTCTCCCGCGCCCCCCTCCAAAAGCGTTCTGCGCCTAACGCGGTTTTGCACGGCCTCCGTGACCGATCACGGAGGCAATGCAAAGCGACCATGACGTTGAATGTGTGATCATGTGACGTCACGTTATAGCACGTCATATAGACGCTACATATTTGGCGATCTGTGACGTCATGATGACGTCATATGATAACGCCATCACCGATCACGGAGGCAATGCAAAGGGACTATGTCGTGTGAATACGTCAGCATGTGACATCACGTTATGTAACGTCATAATGAAGTTACAAATTTAGGAGGTCTATGACGTCATGATGACGTCATATGTTGACCTCATCACGTGACGATTATTTTTTGCGTCACTCGTCTTGACGCCGCGACGGTCAATCTTCCCGTTTGAAGAGGCATCTGGCTTTCGCCTTCATAAGCTACGCGACGTTTGCTGGTGGACGTACATAGCGAGAGAGTCAAATGCTGCGGTTGTGTGCTGCATTTATGTTGGCAATAACATTTTTTCAGTCAAACTTGCGTTCCCCTGACGCAAACACTGTCCCAAATTTATTTGTGTCACTCTCAAACTGACGTTGGGCCTCTCCAACCCCATGTATATTCTTGGAGCATCATTTATTTACGTGGGAAATATGCCACCCTGTTGGCGTTAAACATGACACTGCTTCCAAAATTGCTGGGGTATTCGTCAAATATTTACCATCTTGTTTTGCGGCTGCTGGTTGCTGCAATAACTTCTATTTTATTCACCGCTATTTCAAGTTCGCGTGGGTCCTAGTTTACAGCCGACGTTTGCAGAACAAATCCGGCAAACGTATTGTATTTTCTTTCTTTTCCTTGGCGTTGCATGCTACTACATGCTCGGCCTCGTAGACTACTTCTCCTTCCACCAGCGATCTCAAAGTGGTGAAGCTTTGGTCTATGAACTTGTTGATGACAGAGAGCGGCATGTTCACTGGAATGCAAATGGAACGATAATTAAGAAGCATTAAATAAAGGCGTCGCATTTGCTCACGTTTTGTGTGAGCACCGAACGAAACGAATGCACTGAATAAAGAAACAGAAGCAGCGGCATTTGCCCGCTGAGAAGACCGATCAATACGCAGTGCGAGACAACTTGTCAAATGGCATTGAAAGGTACACGAATTTAGACAAAAAAAAAAAAACTGAATAGTCGAGACGGCACATCACAAAGTTGCCATGCGCACCGAAGCCGTAGTTGTAACAAAATTGTTTTTGAACTGCTCTGACAGCGTCCGCGCAACAGTAGTTTTTTGTGTACTCGCAAATTCTCATATTCTACTGCCTAAACTTCACAGCGCGGTGCCAAAACGTGCTTGTAGCAAAAGCGAAACCATCAGTACGAGCATATACATGCAGACGCTCATACATGCAGATCGAGGCACCGTCAGTCGTCGCGAACCCGTGCGATCGCTAGCTTGAGGCTTCTTTCTGTTACGCACCGTTTGGTTATAGAGGCAGTCTACTCTAACGAGACATTTCACATATTTTGCACTCAGCGACTGACTACCTTTCACGCAAGAAGCCGGTTCAGTGGTCTCCAACGCGGTGACCACGTGAAGCGGGTGCTCGTTTTTCTGCAGAGAGACAGCGACTGTAGACTATCTTCTGCTTTCTGTTCATCGAAAATTATTCCTTTGACAGAAAAGAACATATTTCTTTTCGAAAGTACCTGCAGAAATATCCCGGAGGGCTTCCGCGAGGTGATTTTGTAGAGCGCCAACAGCAAAACCTATGGGGCGCGCGCCGGCGGCATCCTGCCTAGCACGCAATCGAGGCGCGTCCGATAGAGGGCGACTCCGTAACTCCTCGCCGCCAATAAGAAGAAGCGAGCGAGCTCGCCGACGGCTTTTAAATGCGCCTGTCTAGGGTGCCTTGATGCCCGCGCGCTCCGCTGAGGGTGAGGACAGGCGCGTCGTCTGCTACGACGGCCGCCATTGCGAATCCCGCCGCAGCTCGGCAGCATGCGAAACGCGCTACACAAAGCGCTTGCGGTGCGCGAATACGTCCGGAACTAAGTGCACGCTAGTGAGCTTTCTCTTTTTCTTTTCGTTTTTGAAGCTTCGGCAGCTTTTATTGCTGTTGTTGCCTAAATGTTTATCAAGGAAGCATGTAATGCTTGTAAGTTGACGGTCTGTGCATGTGTTATATGCGCTAGAGGTAGACGTAGACTCTGTTATGTTGAAAACGAATCCTCTTCCTTACGACGGAAACGACAAAGTCTAAAGCCTTACTTAATTTTCTCGTAAGCTCTGCATTCCAAATACACAAATAATTGTTTAAAGTATTTGTATACATGTCAGCAGCAGCAGTATATGTATCTGAACACACACAATTTAGTGTTGCGAAGCTACCTAAGCGCGATTAGGGCGGCTCATTTTGGTAAGTTTGCAAACAATTTACTCGTTTATTACACATGGCATCATACATATTGTACACAGAATAAACGGCCGAGGGTCAGTATGGTGCGAATATCCTGCTAAAATGAAATGAAAGCTTCTTTATCATTATTATTGCTGACATTTCTTGCTCGCAATCTGTAGCCGCTACTGTATCGGCACTCGAGTTGCACCTTGAGTCCTTATCAAAACGATGAATACGTTCTTGAGTAGTATGCCGTAAAACTTTGCGTGCGCGCAGTATCAGTACGTTTTCTTCTTTTTGTATCTGCAGTTTCTTTTTCTGTATCTGCAGGTTTTCTCGCATGCCCAATTGCATGCACCTATTACTGAGCGTTTCCAATACTGTTTAAACTTTGTGCGGCAGATGCACGGCGTCATTTATTTGTCTCTTTTATTAATATTATTATCTGGGGTTTTACTTGCCAGGACCATGATATGATTATGAGGCACGCCGTAGTGGAGGGCTCTATGAATTTTGACCATCTGGTGTTCTTTAACCTGCACTGACATCGCACAGTGCACGGGCCTCTAGCATTTGGCCTCCACCTAAATGCGACCGCCGCGGCCGGAATCGAACCCGTGACTGTCGGGTCAGCAGCCGAGCTCCGTCACCACTATACCAACGTGGCGGACGTATTTTTTAAAACGAAAGCCTTATATACCTCATCAAACGCGAAATTTGACCGCCGGCGTCCCGCGTCTACGGCGTCAGCGTACCACGACGTCGGGGACGAGGGATGCAAAAAATCATCGTTATGTGATGACGTCACCATATGACGTCATCATGACTTCACAAATTTTGGCGTGACGTCATATGATGCCGTTATCACATGACATCGTAGCTTGGTCAAAAGTGGGCAGATCACGGAGGCAGTGCAAAACCAGGTGAGGTGCCTCCGATCTTGGAGGCAATGCAAAACCGCGCTAGGTGCGCAAAAACTGAGAAGAAGATGGCTTTCACTTTCGAGCCGTCTTAAGCGAACGCATAAGGGACCATGTGAGTTTTTATTTCATTAACTGGTTTTCTATGACGTACTCATTGTACAACTTGACTTTGTTTCTTGTATTTTTTTACTGACATAGCGTGTCTACTGTACACAATGCTTCCCTGTCTTCTTGTTGTTTTCATGCCTCTTCTTTGCATAGACGCTTCGCGAGAACTGTTTGTATGCGCATTCCTGTATGAGCCTTCAGGGCTTACATTACTAATAAATAAATAAATTATGTTTGCTCAGAGAAATAAAATACTGAATGTGTGTGTGTTGGTGGGGGGGGGGGGGGGGGCGTGTAGAGTGTACAGGCCATTTATTTGTTCGCATTAATGCTGCGCTGACGAAGCAACTACACAAATAAAACGCAAATTACACAATAAAACAAACTGCCCCTAGTCGCTTCACAGTGATCGTAAATGATTAAAAAAAGCAGGAACTGTGTAATTATTTAAGACAGGACGAAAATGTAACCTTGAAACACAGAAACAGGGAAGGATAAAAAACATATAGCTGCACACATACATACATGGGCATCAGACCAGCATAGAAGGCTTACTTGAAACACGGAAAGGAATATAAAAAACAAGCACCATAACTAAAACCCGCCATGGTTTTAGTTATGGTGCTTGACTGGTGACCCGAAGGTTGCGGGATCGAATCCCGGCCGAAGCGGCCCCATTTCGATGGAGGTGAAATGACAGGCCCGCGTACTTAGATTTAGGTGTACGTTAAAGAACAACAGATGGTCAAAATTTCGGGAGCCTTCCACCATATACGGTGCCTCTCATAATCATATCGGGTTTTTTGTGACGTTAGTTCTCAGAAATAAATAATATTAAGAAAAAAGAAGGATCCGATCTGTAGACAGACACGCATAATATATTCCATGATACATTTCAAATCACGAAAATAGCGAAAGCAAAAATCAAAGGCACATACAGGACCAACCAAGTGCAGTAAAGAATGTTTGCGAAAAAAAAAATACAGGATTCATGCACACGTGAACCACAGCATTTTAAGCATGTAGCTGATATCAGTGTGTCCATTTATTACGCAAGGTTAACAGCGGCAGAAGTTATCCTTGCATGTGCATTCGAAATACCGGTCGGAAACTTACGCTGCAAGTGCATAATGTGTTCTTCGGATGCCGCTTGTCACGTTTATTTTTATTGTCCAAAGAAACCTCGTATCTTCTAAAACGATACAGCTCCCAGCGTTCCTAGAATGATTGGTCCACTGCGGCACGCAACACCCGGCCATGGTGACGGTAGCGAGCGCATAAAACTGGAGGGAAACGACCGCCGACCTAACAACAGCACACGCGCCACGCACAAGTAACCGGGCGGGGGGTTCAAAATGGCGGCCACGCTGCCGCGAAGGCCGAGGAGGCGGCACCTGCCCTTTCAAAAGCTGACACCACTCTAAGCGGGGGCGCGCGCATCGAGGCACTCTACGCCTGTCGCGCTCCTAACGCCATCTCGCTGGTAATGAAGAAACGCTTATAAGCGCAGCCGTCTCTGAGTCCGTCCAGCGGTAAAGTGTGTGTATATAACGCTCGCCGTTACCTACGTGAAGGAACTGCGTTTGTGGCGTAGTGGCTAGCGCCACTTGCTGCGGAGATAGAGGTCCCTGGTTCGATTCCGCGCTTCGGAAGCGTTTTTCTGAATTATTTTTCTTTGGGGCTTTTTTATATATATACATACTTATACATATACGGTGCATGACGGCGACGGCAAAATCCAGCCGAGACTGTCGATATAATTGCTATCGCAATAAAAAAAAAACTGGATCTTCACGAATTTTTTTTTTTTTGGAATGACTCAGAAAACTCGCGTAAATTTGTTTCTGTGACATTTTTTTTACTAATTATTAGGACAACGGCTGTTTTCTCTAGCAAGACTGATTAAAGTGGAAGACGTTTGTTCACTTTTGAACGAATGAGGGTAACATTGCGTCAGTGCCGGAGCTCAATGAAAAAGACAGCTTTATAGGAGTACAGACACAAAATTTTGAAGGCGAGATAGCTTGTGAGATGGATTTATGTGGACATCACGCATCATCTATAATATATCATCGGCTAGTGTAGCGAAGAATTTTAAAGCGCGTGCCGCGCCACTGCACTTCAAACGCCTCACGCCACGACATCGACACTAACTTGTATATTTAATGTAAACAAGCGACAACCACCTGTATCACGAATTTGCTTTAGCTGCCGTTATCCTTGCAAGCGCTCTCTCCTAGCAGACCTTTTCAGCGGAAGGAAGGAGCACCTCCTTTATGGGCTTTCACGGGAGTACAAAGGCTGATGGCTGACATCCTTGCCTCGGTGGTACTTATTTTTTTTTTTTGGGGGGGGGGGTGCACGCATATTTGCAACGTCCCAGAAGGGATTATAGTAGCACGCAGGGAGCCTTCGTTGTAAAAAATTGCCGACGTTGTGCTCATGTGCACGCGATTTGCTGGCTTACGTAGCCAGCTATGTTGGAAGTGGCAGTGGTTTGAAGAGGAAAAGGCGCCTAATTTCTGCAGCCCGGTCGGGAGGACGGCGCAGCGCCGTGCTCCCGACCGGGCTGCAGCTATGTTTACATGAAAACCGTTCTGAGTCCCGTCTCACTCGCAGCTGTAAAAACGTCGCCAAGTTAACCGTCGCGCGCTCGAGCAAACGTGGTTTCTATGACAAGTGTCTTGTTAGCTACCCATTGCATCTGAAAAATAAGATGTAAATCTTTTGTGTCTGTACTCTTTTAAGGTAGGTCACCACCTTCAAAAACGCATTTTTTGAAAAAAATTGCTTTTTTGGTATTTAATATTTTAGAGACCCCTGTCTATTCAAGGATATTTAGCAAAAATAATTATGTATTTATCTTGAGCCGTTCGAAAGTTATGACCATTTTTCCAACCCCTCGTAGACGCATCCGAAACCCAAACTGAAGGTTTCCGGTTCCACAACACCTGCCATCTCATCATACATGTGTTTTTGTATATATATTATGTAATGCTAAGTTGTCCAAGTACGTTCCAAAGCTTGTGGAACACGTTGTTTTCGATTTATTTTAAAATTTCCACTACAAGGCTGCGGCACTCTGTTGTTTAAGTTGCGCGCGTTTTCGCTCGGCTGTCTCTGTTTGTTTGTATGCCGTTTCGAGCTCTTGGACTTAGTTCTGGCTTTTCAAGGAGGAAGTTATAGTACTTCCTCAAATATGGCGAAGTATAGAACAAAAAAGAAGCGTCAACGCAAGTTAGGTAATCAATATACCAAGCGTGGACCCACTGTGGAGCACGTGGGTGAGAGTCAGCTGAAGACGCGAAACGAGCTAGGAAAAAAATACATGCTTCCGCTCGCCCAAAAGGAGATTGTGCCACTTCAAAGGAAGTCCCGAGCTATGAGCCTGGTGAATTTCAGACATATCTAATGTTTCTTTGCTATATGGACATTTGGTTCAAATCTTTAAAGCAATTTTTCTCAAAATGTGATTTTTTGCATGCTACAGTTACGCGAACAGTGATAACTTTCTTTCTAATAAATATTTTTACATAAAAGCTTCCGTGCTGTTCTTTTATATGTAGAACTGTGCATTCAAGCAGAATGATTAAAAACTAGCGGTAACTTTTTGTACTATAGCCAATGGCGCGCAAAACAAACCTTCCAAATATTAGCTTTTTAAGTATTTTTATGATAACACGCCTCAGGTTCGAGATATGGTGATCGTGGAGGTTAGATGCACAGGATATTGTCCTCACTACGTACCTGCCAAGTGGCTTTTGAATCGCACCAACAGTTTTTTAGTTATGACTGTTGGCGCAACATGCATATTTTGGCACATTTTGATTTTTGTAATTTTAATTTTTTACATTTTTGACAATTTCGTCATGTTAAAGTTTAAGTTTACCTAAGCCCAACAAGCCGAAACCATAATTATAACTTTTGGACTAAAATTGCAAAATTTTTTCTCGATGGTGGTGACCTACCAGGGACACTAAGGAGAAAAAAGATTATTCTGTTATTAGTCAATACCCTTTTACAGTGGCTGATGGACAGCTGCCATTGCGAGAAGTCTCTCGGTAAGTGAAAAAAACAAAACAAAAAATAAATCACATGGGTCAATTCCACATTCAAGTTCTCGCACCAACGCCCTATGGCATCATAAATATCAACGGCGCCTGATAGGGCTTACATAATTCTTTATTGGTAAAACATGAGTAGCATTGTCTTCTAAGGACGCTCGACGACATAGAAAAGCAGTGTTCAGGAAAGTTGATTGAGCCAACGCGGCCAATGCACGAAACAAAAAAAGCATTGAAATCTGTGATGTAACATCGACATTCAGGTGCAGAATTTCCGGCGTGAAATTCAAACACAAACATGAAGCTTCGACCTTTGCACGACGTTTCCTTCAGGGTTCTCCTCTAAATTGTTTAGGGTGCACATTTTGAGAGTGTGGGGCACGAAATCTTAAGTTTATAATTTTAAGTTTTCAAGCTTTACGTTTTTGACACGGCACACATGTACGTTACATTTCTAGTCGCGCATTTCTGGCATCCATGACGCACATATAAAACGGAAGCAAGGGCACTTATGCTCTAGCGCTGGCACTGGAGTTGTCGACCTTTGAAACCACAAGGTCACCTGTTCAGAATCCTTTTTTTACATAACCAGGTGGCGGGAAGAACGGTTCGCTGGCGTTTCGCGCACACAGATTTGCTATTTGTAGGTTCCTTAGGCACGTATTTCCAAGGGGTTAATCGGAGCGGCGGGCGCTCTATCGAGATCAGTGGGCGCCATTTCGACCGCCGTCCGCCACGGGGAGCACCGTGGTTCCCTTCTATTATTCAAGGTATTGTTACGCACTAAGGAGACTGAGACGCCATGGCTGAAGGGGGAGTATATTAGGTCGCGAAGGTGAGCGCCGGAGCGGCCCACTGGTTGAAGCTCCCAGCGTCCTCGTCTTCTCCCTCTTCAGCTCGGGGTGGCGAACACGTACGTTGTGTTCGTCTTCATCGTGGATATGTGCAACAATATGATGACGAAAATCCCCTGCAAATGGCTTTTCAAAGAGTGATATACCGGTGTAAACCGACCTTGTGCTTCACTGTAGTGTCCGTATAATATGATTGTCATTTCGCTGTCGTATTTTTTTTAAATTAATTTTCTGTGTGCACACAGGGTGGACTTCGTCAGACGTTGGGATGCACCGGACATCGGGATAACAACGCGTATGAACACCATCGGCCAACGCCGAAAACCCTGTGTTCATCGACGGTATGCGTGGTGCTTTATTCATTCTCCAGAAACACTTGTTCACATGAACAGAAATGGGCGACCCGCGCCCATTATGGCTTCCAGACTACTCTTCGTGAGTGATGTCTGCTGTAGCCGCTATCAGATCTTCTCCGCACGAATCCACACTCCATTCTTTGGCGAAGCTATGATGGACTCTGTCTTCCTTTCTAGTTCACCCTGCAGTAAGAGAAAGAGAGATAGAAAAAACAAAGAAATACGATAAAATAACCATAAAATAACGTGAGATAACTTCATATAAAACGATTGACTGAAGCGTAAGAGGGCGTCCATTTGCATTTGTGATAGCTATGCGCGTCTATGAAGACCTCCTAATCGTCCTTGCGCCTGTGGTGCGTCTGAGTCGACGACAGGACGGCGCCACTACGATGGCAGCGCTCTGTCGCATAACCGATCATAGGGGCTTTCTTACCACGCTTCCGGCCCAAGTTCGATTCTTATAGTGGCTAGATGCATAAGAGGCAAATTAAACAAAAAGCGGTCGATGTGCGCAATAAGGAGAAGTGAAACACAAACGGAATAAATGTTACTTCAAAAGCACACTTCTACCATTTAAAAGAGTGCTAGCTTGGCGTGTAGACCTATACAAACTCCAAATACACGCGTGTATCTGTTTTGATATGAAAGGTTGAAGAGCATGTTCTTCCAGTAAAGCTAGTGCACGAAAGGCACTGAAAATTCCTGCAAAAAAATGTATCCGCTTTTACTGAATCGGGCCGGGCTGCACTACTCTGTGAGCAACGGGAAATACTTCGCCACCCTTAAAAGCTTGGAAATCAGATTTAAGAGAATTTCGAATCTTTCATCACCAGAGCAAGCACTTCTGTAAAATTGCGTTAGCGCGTTCCCGCAACGTTACTGACGAACACGACGCTTTCAACGAAATTGTCGATGCGGAAACCCAAGCGGTAACTGACTTCGCAAAGTGTCAGCAGGGACAGAGGCTCTTTGAGATACGCAGGCAAGGACTATATCATTTGCAATTTTTTCGTGCCGCAGAAGTGTACACTGTTGCTATGCGCAAGCAAACAGTAGGACATGCAGGAACGAACATGACAAACGCGGAAGCTGCACCATTCGTACTTCGCATTGTAATCATTGTTCTTTTTTTATGTTTTCATGAGCGTCACTCTTTTGGGAAATATGTATTCCAGAATCTACCGAAAACGCAAAAAATCCGCACTGAAGACCATGCGTGTTGGGTTAACTGCATAAAGAAATGCTGATCTCTCAGACCCTAACGCACAGTGGTTCAGTCTAACAAGGAGGACACTGCTAAACTATCAACAAATAATGTTTTCTGAAGGGAAATTGTTCGGTTGAGACTATTTGCACAATAATGAACAAAAGACCTTTAGCATAATATTCACAAACAGTCAAAGAGACAGACGGGCACATTTGACAGCCAAGATTGCGCATCTATCTATCTATCTATCTATCTATCTATCTATCTATCTATCTATCTATCTATCTATCTATCTATCTATCTATCTATCTATCTATCTATCTATCTATCTATCTATCTATCTATCTATCTATCTATCTATCTATCTATCTATCTATCTATCTATCTATCTATCTATCTATCTATCTATCTATCTATCTATCTATCTATCTATCTATCTATCTATCTATCTATCTATCTATCTATCTATCTATCTATCTATCTATCTATCTATCTATCTATCTCCACTTATATTAAACAAACAAACCAACCATCCAGCTGTTCTCACTCCCAAAACGCTTGAAGAAGCGACCGTATTTACTCGATAGAGCACGAGGTTACTTACGTTTGCGTGTCGGGAGCCTAAGTGTAGCCGGAACCGATGCACAAGCATGGCAGCAATGAGAATAGTTTCGATCTGAGCCATCCTCATGCCAACACAGTTGCGGGCACCAAGGCCAAAAGGTTGGAAGGCCAGGGGATGCCTGGCCGCCTTCTTCTCTGGAGAGAACCTGCGAGAAAATATAAGACCAGTTATAGAGTATTCTAGAACACTCTCCCACTCAATAAATCACCCGCACGGTGTCTTAAATGATAGGTAGAGTGGTGTATATATATATATATATATATATATATATATATATATATATATATATATATATATATATATATATATATATATATATATATATATATATATATATATATATTATAATGAAGAAAGGAAGACATTGAAGACACGGGCTCAGCTATCATCATCGCGAGAGAAAGGCACGAGATCGGCGTTGGAACACCACCATCTTGTTCTACCTGCGTACTTTTCCGAGCTACCACCCGTTCGTTCGGCTCGCCCAACAAACCTCTTTACATTTGGTGGATCGTGCGGGGTACCCACATCGCCTGCACCCTGGAACTACGATCCCGCACATTGCAGCCGACCATGCAAGTCGACGCTTCCCAACAGGCACCACCTCTCGCGGCCGCCGTTTGCCCCGGCTCGGTTCGCCAGCGAGACCCCCCGATATTTGCGGGAACGGAAGATCAGGACATCGAGGACTGGCTGTCGTCCTTCGAGAAAGTTAGTGGACCCAACAGGTGGGATGACGCTGCTAAATTAGGCATCGTGAACTTTTACCTGGCTAACGTGGCGAAGCTATGGTATACTAACCACGAGTCCGAGTTCGAGAACTGGTCCGCTTTCAAGGAGGCAATATCCGCAGTTTTCGGTCGCCCTGCCGTGCGGAAGTTACGCGCAGAACAACGGCTGCGTACTCGGGCACAAGAACCAGGTGAAACGTTTACCGCCTACATCGAAGACATAATCGATCTCTGCAGGCGCGTCGATGCCTCAATGAGCGAAAGTGCGAAGATACAGCACATTATGAAGGGTGTCGACGACGATGTCTTTCAAATGCTCCTTGCGAAGTCTCCTGGTACGGTGTCCGAAGTGGTAACTTTGTGCCAGAGCTACGACGAATTGAGAAGGCAACGAGCTCTCACCCGACGTTCATCTCAGGCTAACCAACCGCTCGCTGCACTGGACGTCGTCCCTGACCACTCATACCTTCTCGCACAAATGAAAGACTTTGTGCGTGAGGAGGTGGCACGTCAGCTTTCACTCCTGCCGTTTGCTCAGCGCCAAGAGTTCCCACAGCAGCAGCAACTGCGGCAACCGACCCCGTTGGCTCCCGTGCTCCGACACGTCATTCAAGAACAGATTTCGGAGGCCCTGCCGGTACCCAATCAGCAGCACCCTGTCGCCGCACCTCTTACTTATGCTGAGGCAGTAAAGCGGCAGCATCTACAACAGCAACAGCCCCCACCATTCCATGGAGTGTCACAAGCCGTAGCCTCGACTCCTCCCCCTGTCACATGGGGTGCTCCTATCGCTACAAATCCCTGGCGAACGCGCGATAACCGGCCGATCTGTTTTGCATGCGGTGGCCCTGGCCATGTCGCCCGACACTGCCGACGTCGAGTGCCGGGATACACAGACACCCGTTCACAGAACAACTACATGGATCGTCCCCGCTCTTGCTTTGACAGTTCGGATGCTCACTCAAGCACGTCTTCACGTGAATATCTGGAACCTACGTCTCGTCGCGCACCTTCACCCCGTCGCCGCTCCGTGTCACCCATGCGTCGTCGACCAGCACCTGAAAATGAGGGAAACTAGCCGCCGCAGTTCAGGAGGCAAGAACTGCGCTGTCGAAATGCTCAAGTCCTCGAACTTTGCCGTCGAATATTGTTGAAGTTTTCGTAGAAGGCGCCCATACATATGCTCTTGTCGATACCGGTGCTGCCGTTTCCGTTATAGACGCTAAACTATGTCGCAAGCTTCGAAAAGTGACCACGCCTCTTGATGCGATGTCCTTACGTACCGCGAATGGAGAACCTGTTCGGCCTATAGCCGCCTGCACTGCCCGACTCATCATCGCGGAGGACCCTTACATTGTTGAGTTTATCGTCCTTTCCTCCTGCTCTCACGATATCATACTTGGCTGGGATTTTCTATCGCGCAATCAGGCTGTTATCGATTGTGCCAGATCCGCACTTGAACTCTTCCCGTTGTACGACCAGCCCTACGGCCACAATGATCAAGCCGCACACAAGCTAGTCGTCCAAGAAGACGCCGAAATTCCCCCGACAGCAGCTGTTTTGCTCCCTGTGTTTTGCAACGGCGTGTGTGATGGAGCTGCATTCTTTGAACCATCGAGCCTCTTGCTTAGTCGGAAACCACTTCTTCTGCCTTATTCGACAATTTCAATTTCGAATGGAACCAGTGCTCTCTGCCTCACTAATCCCCTTCCGTATCCCATCAACCTGTTTAAGGGTGAATCTCTTGGATGCGTGCAGCCCATTGATAAGGAAGAAATTTTTACTGTGCAGCATGATTCATCTCGTAGCGACCTCGACGCCATCAGTGCCCTTAACACCTATGATGTATCAGCTTCCGAACTATTCGATTCGTCGATCGCAGATGGACTGTCGCCATCTGAACGATCTGATCTTCTCCAGCTACTGCACCGATTCCGCGATTCTTTCGATGTTGCTCAACCTGCCCTTGGCCGAACTTCTACCATTCTTCATTACATCGACACCGGCTCCCACACGCCTGTGCGACAAAGACCATACCGTGTTTCCGCGGCGGAACGCCAAGTTATTAGCGAACAGGTTGACGATATGCTTCAACGCGACGTTATTCGACCATCACAAAGTCCATGGGCATCACCTGTCGTTCTAGTTAAAAAAAAGGATGGTTCGATTCGCTTCTGCGTGGATTACCGGCGCCTAAACAAGATCACTCGAAAAGACGTGTACCCTTTGCCCAGGATTGACGATGCCCTTGATAGTTTACAAGGCGCCGAGTTTTTTTCATCGTTAGATTTGCGTTCTGGGTATTGGCAGGTGCCCCTAGCAGATGCTGATCGTCCAAAGACAGCCTTTGTGACACCCGACGGTCTATATGAATTTAATGTCATGCCCTTCGGCCTCTGCAATGCGCCTGCCACCTTCGAGCGCATGATGGACTCGGTTTTACGGGGTTTGAAGTGGCAGATCTGTCTCTGCTACCTCGACGATATTGTTGTCTTTGCGCCAGATTTCGCAACACATCTCGAACGCTTGAAACACGTCCTGACGTGTCTGAAGAATGCGCAGCTCCAACTCAATCTCAAGAAGTGCCGCTTCGCTGCACGGGAACTTACGATTCTCGGTCACGTCGTATCAAAGGACGGTATACTTCCAGACCCGGCCAAACTACGTGCTGTCGCCGACTTCCCCAAACCGACGACTGTGAAGCAGTTACGGAGCTTCGTCGGGTTATGCTCCTACTTTCGCCGGTTTGTGCGCAACTTCGCCTCTATTATTGCGCC
The DNA here is from genome assembly GCF_013339695.2 of Rhipicephalus sanguineus. Lineage (NCBI taxonomy): Eukaryota > Metazoa > Arthropoda > Arachnida > Ixodida > Ixodidae > Rhipicephalus > Rhipicephalus sanguineus. Next base: position 124,006,013 of record NC_051182.1, read on the forward strand.
TCTGACCCAACTTTTAAGCAGCGCCACCGATATTTCGTCATGGTCTTCCGAGTGTGACCATGCATTCTCCACACTTCGTCGTCTCCTCACATCACCACCTATATTGCGGCACTACGATCCTACAGCGGCCACTGAGGTTCACACTGACGCCAGCGGTGTCGGCCTCGGTGCGGTTCTCGCACAACGAAAACATGGGTTCGCCGAGTATGTCGTCGCATACGCCAGCAGATCTCTCACCAAGGCTGAGTCGAACTATAGCGTCACCGAGAAAGAATGCTTGGCGATAGTTTGGGCGCTTGTCAAGTTCCGCCCATACCTTTATGGCCGTACGTTTGATGTCGTTACGGACCACCACGCGTTATGCTGGTTGTCTTCGCTAAAGGATCCATCAGGTCGTCTTGCCCGTTGGGCTCTTCGGCTTCAAGAATATGACATCCGCGTTATATACCGTTCCGGCCGCAAGCATGCCGACGCTGATGCACTGTCGCGGTCCCCATTATCCACAGAGTCTTCATCCATTTCCACTATAGACCTCACGTTGTCAGCTCTTGACGTGGACACCGTCTCTTCTGCACAACGCAAAGAACCATGGATAGCTTCGCTTCTTGACGTTTTATGTGAGGCACCCACGCTTCGGACCACTCGAACACTGCGACGCCAGGCACCACACTTCAGCATTCGGGATGGCCTTTTGTACCGGCGTAACTACTCACCCGATGGTAGGAAGTGGCTCCTAGTTATTCCCCGAACGCTGCGCTCTACAATCTGCGCGTCCTTTCATTCCGACCCGCAATGTGCTCACGCCGGCGTCTTCAAGACCTACGAACGTCTACGGAAAAGGTACTACTGGCGCGGAATGTTCAGCTTCGTCCGCCAGTTCGTTCGCGGCTGCCACGAGTGTCAGCGGCGGAAAAAACCACCACATCCTGCAGCAGGTTCATTACAGCCACTTCCGTGCCCAGACCGTCCATTTGACCACGTTGGCATTGACCTTTATGGACCATTGCCATTGACAATGGCAGGCAACCGATGGGCTATCGTTGCCGTGGACCACCTTACACGGTACGCCGAAACCGCTGCTCTTCCCACAGCGACAGCACAGGACGTCGCATCTTTTATTCTCAATCGATTTGTGCTTCGTCACGGGCCTCCTCGCGAACTCCTGAGTGACCGTGGGCGGGTATTTCTCTCCGATGTAATCCAAGCACTTCTCCACCAGTGCCACATTGTACACCGGACGAGTACAGCCTACCACCCTCAGACAAACGGTTTGACTGAGCGGTTTAATCGGACTCTGGGTGACATGCTTGCGACGCATGTTGCATCTGATCAAACAAACTGGGACCTCGTTCTTCCATTTGCGACATACGCGTATAACACCGCTACGCAAGTCACAACTGGGTTTTCCCCATTCTTCCTTCTGTACGGTCGCCAGCCGTCACACACTATCGACACTTTGCTGCCATACTCACCAGACGCCTCCGAGTGCACACCCGTGTCGGACGCCGCCCGTTACGCTGAAGAGTGCCGCAGACTAGCCAAACAGTTTACTACGGCCGACCAACAGCGCCAGAAAGAGACCCGCGATGACAATCATCCTCCTGCCGCAACGTTCGCTCCTGGAGCACTTGTGTGGCTGCATGTACCGCCGTCCGCTCCTGGTTTGTCTCCCAAACTACTCTCAAATTATCATGGTCCCTACCGCGTGGTCGAGCGTACTTCACCCGTCAACTACGCCATTGAACCTCTTACGCCGCCCAGCGACCGTCGTCGGCGTGGACGTGATATCGTTCACGTAGAACGCCTCAAGCCGTACTTTGACCCGCTTGTTCCCACCTGTTAGATCGCCAATGTGGCTTCATCTTTCTCGACAGGGGAAATTATAATGAAGAAAGGAAGACATTGAAGACACGGGCTCAGCTATCATCATCGCGAGAGAAAGGCACGAGATCGGCGTTAGAACACCACCATCTTGTTCTACCTGCGTACTTTTCCGAGCTACCACCCGTTCGTTCGGCTCGCCCAATAAACCTCTTTACAATATATATATATATATATTCCATTCTGACGAAGGCCGTGCCACGGCCGAAACGTAAATGAGTAAAAATATGCAATTTTCGTAAGTGTGCTCCTTCATTTCTTCAACTACATGTGCACCGGACCTTCAGAACTTTCTTTTGAATTATATATATATATATATATATATATATATATATATATATATATATATATATATATATATATATATATATATATATATATATACAGAGCGTCAGCGACTGAAGGCAGGTATATTAACCAGAAGATGAATATCTGGTTTGCTATCTTGGACTGGGTATGGGTTAATGAGATACAAAAAAGTAAGAGACGAATGAGAAATAGAGGGAGATAAGTGGAAACGCACACACACGGGAGTGTCATAATCGTGCGACAAGGCGGGTCGCTCGCAGAAACTTGAGCAGCGTTTTCGTCGCCTTCTGGTGTGAAGCTCGAGCTTTTCGGGATTCCAAGATGGATTGCCCGGAAAGCGACTGGTCGTCAAAGCGCGCTAACACTGCTGAGAGGGACTGTGGGAGCTGTATTGAGGGCAATGACGCAGGTCATGTTTGACGGAATCTGCGCTGCCGCAATCGTCGCAGGCAGTATTGTCTGCCATTCCGATGCGACAAGGAAAGACGTTTGTAAAGAACACTTCAGCAGAGAACGGTCGACTCGGATATCGGTAGTCCAGATGTAAGTTTGAGTCCTAGGCACGTGTCCAGGCGGTGCAGGCGGTTGTGGAGTAAACCGTATAAATGATAGGTAAATGAATGGATAGATTTGGATGTAAGAATGAATGAGTGGTTCGATATGGGGGCTAAGCGATCAAACGATGAATTCAGAACGGATTAATGGACATGGCAATCTAAAATATCTTAATATATAAAAATATCTTAAGAAGATAAGAAGGAAGTTTCTTTTGCGTCGTACTCGTACGTAAGTTACGATTCATGCCCGAGAATTATAAAAATGACCACGTCTTTACAGAAAGTTAACCGTTGAAATATGAAACACTTGCCTTTCTGGGTCGAACTCTTCAGGCCTATCCCAAAATCGAGGGTCCTTGTGTATTTGTTCTGTGCAAGCCATTATGCTGACTCCCTTTGGCAGAACCATGTCCTTGTAGGGATAGTCGCAGGACGCCTTCCTTGACGTGAAGCTAGAAATGTGAGCAGAAACGAAGGAGGACAGTGAGCAATCTGCACCATAATTCAGAAGCGGTTTTGGAGGTCTCAAAAGGTATCAGGTCTCGCACAAAGATGATAGTTACGGGTCAATTCTTACGTAAGAGAGAGTCATGACAACAAGGAATGAGTATGCATGATTTCAAATATTATGGTACAGTCGAAACCCGCGATAACGAAATCCCGAGGGAACGAAATTCTCACCGCAACGAAATATTTTCGGAGCACCGGCGAACGCCCATAGGAGTCAATGCATTTCGTAACTCGCGACTACGAGAGATATTCATACCGCAGTCCCTCATTAACGAAAGTTTTCAAACATGAGTGCGCAAATAATGGAGTTTCGTTCGTTGGCTTGGCTCTGTGCTTGGCTTTGTCGGCTTTGCGCGCACATGGTCGCGTGTGTGGAGCCATTTGTGGAGCGTTTGCTTGATGCAACGTGAACCTGTGTGTTGCGACTGTTGCGACTGCTTCGTCCGATTTCGCTGCCTGCGAAGATGCCACCTCCAACGAAAAAGCGGAAGTTCATCACGCTGGAAGATAAGGCTGCAATCATCAGTGAGGTGGAAAAGGGCTGAAAAAAAATTGACATTGCCGAAGAATTCGGCGTTGCGTGCAGTTCGCTGTCCACGATTCCGCGCTGATCCAGCGGAGCCGGAAGAAGGTTCGTCTGTAGGCGCACTTGGTGACGGTACTGGTGAGAGCGCGGTGCCGCCGGTACTGACCAGTGCATGGGGAGAACTTTGTGCCGTGGCAAACGAGATTCCCGATCGAGAGGCATGAAAATGCTGCATGGTAAGGCCCGCCAAAGCAAACTTACATACTTTTGGAAATAAAATGTGTTTTTTCTAAATTCCATGTCGTTTTTGCTGCATTCTCGCGCCAACGAAATTCCCGCAAGAGCGAAATTTTCTGCTTTCCCCGCCGATTTCGTTATTGCGGGTTTCAACTGTAGTAATGAATAAATGATATTTCGGGTTTGTGCAATGAACACGACAGGGATATCTCAATATTTTAATTCATCATTCATCATTTCATCATTTATTTGATCCATAAGGGCCCGGGCATTACATAAGGGGGAGGGGGGAGAACAAACAGTAACGACATATCACTAGATATAAAAACAAAAGAAAACAAAAAAGGTGTACAAATATACAAGCAATAATTTAGTGGTATCCGAAAACATACGCACAAAACATGACCTTATATACAAAGTATATTATACAGCAAACGTAAATGGGGCTAATGTGTTTTCAAGTGTAAGTGAACTGTCGCTGTTAGTAGCTGTTTGAACACGCACAAGTCACGCGCTGTGATGATGGCTTCCAGCAAGCTGACGACAGGAAGAAATGATTTGTTAAATGCAGTGGTTCTACCAAAACGTCGTTGGAGGCTTCTGGAAATAAAAGACGACGAGAATAGCGGGCGGGACGAAGTAATAGATAACCATGTAAGTTAGAAACACAATAATAGAGTTTGTGAAACAGAGTCGAAAAAGTTTACGCCCGTCCGATAAATTCTGCAAATCTAAAGTCTCCTTGATGGAAGTTATGCTTGAGTGGTCGTAGTTAGATGTGACAAACTAGGCAGCTCGATCTTGAACGGATTCCAACAGGTTGATTAGGTAGGTTTGGTGGGGGCTTCAAATAGAGGGCGCGTATTTAAGCTTCGTACGAACGAAGGTTACGTACGCTAGTTTACGGACTGTAGGGGGTATAGAAATAACGTTCTTCTGATGTTACTAAGCTCCTATTACGCGTCAGCTTCTCAGTGTGTGATATGAGCTACTAAGTGTGTGAGCTACTAAGTGTGTGATCTGACCACGAGAGGGTGTTAGAAATTAGTATGCCGAGGTATCGGTATCTGTCAACACATGCTAAGTTAGTTGAGTTTAAATGGTAGGCGTATTCAGAGTTAGACTGCTTGCGGGATACCCGCATGACTTTGCATTCGGAAACATTAGTCTGCATCATCCAAAACGAACATCAGTTTTCGACTAAGGACAGGTCGTTTTGTAGAATTTTGTGATCGTTAGTGGTGGTTATTCAGTGATACGGAACACAATCGTGCGCGAATAATCGAATGGATGATGAAATTCCTAATGGTAGATCGTTTACATAGATTAGAAAGAGTATGGGGCCGAGCACGGACCCCTGAGGGACACCGGATTTAACGGAAGCTGTAGTGGAAGGAAGACCGGCAATGTCAGCGAACTGGGATCGATCTGCTAGGACGCATCTGATCCATGACAGGGTTAAGGGGTCCAAGTTAAGACAGCACAGTTTGTTTATTAGTCGTTGATGAGTGACGCGACGGAAGACTTTAGAGAAATCTATGTATATGACATCAGTTTGAAAAAGAGAATCTAAGTTTAATTGGAGGTCAGTACTGAACTCGAAGAGCTGAGTTTCGCAGGAGAGACCAGGTCGGAAGCCGTGTTGATTTTTGAAGAAAAAGCCGTTATCATCGAGGTGGTGGGCGACGTGCGAATAAATAATGTGCTCCTTTGCAGCCAATGCATGTCAGTGAAATAGGGCGATAACTAGACGGGTTAGAGCAGTCAACCTGATTTTAATACTGGGGTAACCTTGGCTACTCTCCAGTCTTCAGGTGTGGTACCTTCAGAAATGGACTGAGAGTATATGCTGTGCAGAACGCGGCTAGTAATAGCTGCAGTGGATTTTAGTATCTTTGCCGGGATGATATCAAGACCAGCGGCACTCGATGTTTTTAGTTGGTTATTAATTTTTTGGATACCTTCAGCATTTATGGTGATCGGTGGCATCTGGGGAAAATCGTGCCTGGAGGCAAGTGGAACAGGACGCAAACTGAACAGGAATGAACGGAACGTGGTACAGGACGCCAGTAAGGAATAATGCTTGAAACAAGCGAAAATGGAATCACTCGGAGGGCCGTCAGCTAGCGAACATTTGAACGAAGTTGTCACAAATTTTTGCCTATTTCAAAAACAATGTACCATTGCGTTCTCATGAAGAAAGAAAGAATGACAGAGAGAGAGAGGGGAAGGGGATACAAAGGATAAAAAGCAGGAAGGCTAAAATACAATAATCTCAAATACGTTCCGAAAGATAAACCTGTCAGTTGATGCCTATCGATCACATCCTCTTCGGTCCTCACACTCCTCATTTCTTGAACAATGTTGTAGCGCATATAAATGAATGGATAAACAAAGTGCATGAATACGCACGCACATGGCGCCTCTGCGACGCGCTAACTGGATAGGCTTGTTCGCTTCTGCGTTATTTTCACATCATACGCAGTGTGTTTATCGCCACTCTTCAAACCCGTGAGAGTTTCAGTGTGTTCAAGCAACCTGCTTGACCATCACTTTCATTGTGTGTTCATGTGCTTTGCTTTTGTCCCCATTCGTGTGCGCGAGAGCGATATTCAAGGATTCCATGTAATCAAATTCGGATTGAGACACCACTCATTCGCTTGTGCACTACTAAATGTGAAGCACTACCGAGCAACCTGCTTGACCATCACTCTAGACGAACGTAGACATCTTTAATCTATACTTACGCAACAACGGGTGGGTAGAGACGCAGAGATTCGTCGACGGTTTGCCTAGTGTAGGTAAGGTCTCTAACGGCGTCGTAGGTGAAGCCTCCCTGCAAGTTCATAACACGACATGTTTAGGACTTTCTGTCGTGCCGTAAAAGCTGTGGCACGAATGTTACGCAGCAGAGCTACGAGCATTCCGAAACAGCTCCCAACTTTTTCATCTTCGTGTTTAAGTACTACTCGGGCGTCACGAAACACCGGTACCTCGGAGCCATAGATGATATCAGTAGGAGCAGCAGCAACAGTGATGCAAGAAATTTCTTTATGTATAGAATGCTTTCAGTTCCCCTTCAATTCGGGTCAATTCGGTTTATTTCGATATCAAAGGAGACATTACAATAGTGAGAGCAAAGGTGCTGTGGGGCGAAAAAAAAAAGCCATTAAGGCTTGACAAAGGCTCTCGCCCCATTTAACACATATCAACATGAGCATGAAATCATTAGGCATTACAAAATATAAAAAAAAACATGTCTTTGAGGTTCATGTCGATTCGCATTTTAAAATACACGTAGAAAAATGTTTCAAGAAAGGGAACGGTATAAATGGTTGATTGTAAGAAACGGCTTAAAGGGACACTAAAGAGAAAGAATTAATTGGTTTAGATTGATAAAGTGTGCTCGGAGAACTCTTGTGTAGTTTGTTTCACCACCATAGGTTTATTATCAGAGGAGAAAACCAAGTTCAAAGTTTCATTTTAAAGTTCGCGCCGAACTTTGTAATTCGTGACGTAAAAGGTTTCAAAGAGCATTTAGCGTATTTTGGCGCCACTGGCTCGATGAAATTTCCACAAACTCGTTTATGTCAAGTCTCTGGCCCCCTCAGAGGACAATGTACTTCGATTTAACCGATTAGGAACTACGTAGGCCCAAGCAGGCGCCGTCAAAAATATGTGACGTCAGGGCAAATGGTGCGGGAATTCCAAGGTGGCGTCGCCACCTGTATTTTCTTTTTGCGCGTTTTCTCGCTTATTAAGCGTCTTCTCGCAGCAAGCGTGGTGTTTTTGGTATCGTGGAAGACTACTTTACTAATGCGAGAAAAATCGTTTTGCTCTTAGTGTCCATTTAATGTTAGAGGGCAGTAACAAGTCCATCATTTGGCAACCATGGTACGTGTGTGAGAGATTCTCCTGTCATCAATGGCTGGTGTGCTATATGGGCAGGTGTAGGGTGTTAAACGCGCTAAATCAGTAAGAAGAGAATCATGTCGGCGGCATTGAAGTGACCTTCAACAAAGTTCCAGCGCCGTTATCCGGGCGTTTCAAACGAGATATCCTGGGATTTCAACGAGAACATACGGGCATTCAAACGAGCTCATCCGCGTATCGTCAACGAGTCATCCGGGCAATCAACACAAAAGTTTGAAAAAAAAAGCGCGGTCTTTGGCAGACACTCCTTCTTACAGGGCGGCATTACATGCCCTGGAAGAAGTCCAAACAAATTACAAAATATATTACAACGTGCCTGTATGCCTCTCGTTAGTCGGAAAACTCCGTGGCGTAAGCCTCTGCTAGAAGATGCGGGTGCTCCTTGCGTTTTCACCTCGGACGCTGTGGAAGGGCATTCGGAGAGGTGGACAGAGGAGCCGACGAAAGCGTTCGCTGTAGACTCGTGCACAACTGCAAAGCCCCAACTAAATTTCGACCTGTGGGTGGTTTCGGGGCCCCTTAACAATTGAAGGCAAACTGCATATCTTTCGTTGCAATCAGGGGTGTACAGCATAAAACTCAGTATTCGTTATCAATAAAGAAAACCACAAAACAAGCGTCAAAACCGCATGATGGATGATGAGGTGTCAGTGAACAACAGGAACACCATCCCACGCGTTCCCGGTAAAGATTAGATTGCGGCTGCTTTACACTTTACACGAGGGGTTCGAATGGCGTGAAACGGCCCTTCCTTCTCCCCGCGTGTGTTTCCCGCTTTCATATATAAAAGGGAGACTCGTCTAGGAACTCATTCAGTTCATTCCAACGTTTCTTCAGTCTAAGACTACTATGGGTAGACCACGGAAATTGGACACCAAAAGAACACCGTCAATACAATGCTCGACGAAGGGGACAAACTCGTATTGCTGAAAATGGTCGCGGAGACCATCGCGGTCTACCACAGCGACCACAAAGCGATTGCCACTACCATTACTCTAAAGTAATAATAATAAAGCAAACGCCCCCTCCCCCCCCCCCCCCCCCCCACCAGAATGTGTGGTGTTTGATACAGCACTCGCTAGACATTCACGTTCGCAGGGCGGGATGGAGGCCAGTGTTCTTGTACCCATATTTAGTTTACAATTGCTGTCTGATATACGGCCTGATAATGTCCCATGAGATATGCATTAATGCTCACGTTGCATGACCTCGGATTCTGCTTCAGAGTTCTTCGCGTTCACATTATCACTGAAGCTGTAACTTCTTGTATGCTGAATCGTATTTACCATTTACAATGGCAACGTTTCAAAGGCATATAGGGAACCATTCACTTGCTCGTTTGAACACTAGCGGCAATTCAGTGCTTTTTTGAACGCCAGTGGTGGGAGAGTTAACGGCGCGCCAGAGGACATGGTTTCGCGGCGCGGGTTGTCGCATTCTTCGGGAGACGGCGCCACGCTGAGTGAAGCGTGCCTGCCTGCTGTGTGCGTCGTGGGAGCATCGGCCGCGGACGTTAGGCAAAGCCCATGATTTATCTCACACCGTGACAGCAAAAAATGACGTCCATATAGATGAGTGCACAGTTTAGTGTGGCGTGGTTTGGTGGGGTGTGGCCTGGCGAACATGAGCAAAATTGTAGCTAGTATTATATCTAACCAATCTTCTGCGCTAGCAGCCATTTCATATTTACATCTACTCGCAATTACGGGGAGCAGCCATTCTTTTTTTGCAAAAAGCTAAAGTTGTTTAGAAGTGTGTGCGTTCTCCAGCCACGCCTCTTCATCCTATCACACTTCAGCACTCGTCTCCGCACAGACGTCCTCCGCACCAACTAGCCTGGGAGTTCACGGTTCCAAGAGTAGTTCCAAGCAGTATGCCGGAACGGAATGAAAACTAATAAAGAAAACCAAAAAAAAACGATATTTTTCTCCGGAACGAAAACGTAACCGAAACTTTATCTATTATGTCGTTCCCGAGTGAAACCGAAATTTTTTAAATCGTGTTTCGGCTCACGAGAAAACTTGGAAATTGGGAACTGAGGTCGTGCAACATGAGCAGTTATGCATATCTCAGTTTACGCTATTAGCGCGTACCTTAGGCCGCAATTCCAAAGCAAAGATATGTTCAAATTGTGCGAAAAATGAAAACAGTGGCAACCAGAGATGTTTATATTAACGCAACTGGACTTTTGCGCGCCTGTCTCACATACCAGCGTGAAGAGGGCATTGTCGGCGCTGATGTTTGTTACAGCGAAAGCTGTTACGACATCACAACAGCCCATTTTGGCGCCGTAGTTGTGCGCCGTCGCCACCGCCGGTGTCCGTAACCGCTATCGCGTGAAATAAGAAAAAAATGAAATGAGAAACAAATTTCTAGGATTGGATTGGTTTAAAACCCGCGCTGTCTCTGTGGCAATCGAGTATTCAACCACAGTTCCACGCAGGTGCTTATAACTCCTTCGAAAAAATACGCTATACGGGCGTCATGTCAGGCAAGAAATCGTGGTAAAATATGTAATATAGCGGGGCAGAAGAGTAAATAACAACCTGGCGTCACACAATGCGAATTGCGAAGCGGGTTGGTCGTTGAATGCTTCTAACCCGTTACGAAGGGCTCAGTCATAATTCTTCATCCTCACCAGCCACATAAAATGCCTTACAGCTATGAAGCGGGTACCACGATTCTCCAAAGAATGACGAAAAGTGGCATAGTGGATGATTCACTACTTCACAAAATTACGATGATTTATGGCGTAGCGGGTACTTTGCATGTGTACTTGTATTAGTTGCCCCAAGGGAGTCTACAACAGCCTCTAGAAAGGCCTCTGTTCCAGCTTTCTCTGTGACAGTGCTGCAGTTCCGCACAGCCCTGCCGATTTTTTTTTATCAGAACAGCGGTGCTGCACATCGAGAGTACTTTCAATGACGCGCTGCTTCTGAGATCGCGCTCACTTCCTTGACACAAAGCGTTCAGTCCGGTTAAAAATCATAGTTGACTTTTGAGAAAATAAATACTATGACTTTGAAGAGTATACTGGTTTGTGCTAGTGGTAGGAACTCGTGGTACAGTTACTTCCGCTCCTCTGAAGAACGTGGGAAGAACATGTTTTACCCCTGTCGCTCTTTTCTAAGAGAAGGGCAAGTAACTACGTGAGTATATCAAAACTTCGATGTTTTTTATGATTACCTTAACTTCAAATTTTTGCAAAAAAAAAAAAAAACGTTACGAACCGTTACGGAACATTTTTTTTTTTCGTTCCGGAACAAAAACAGAACGGAACATATTGCGGTGGAACTAAACTAAAACCGAAACGAAAAACATTTCGTTCCGACACCTTGTTCCAAGTAATGTATACCTAATTCCACTAACCGCCATTGCTAACAAATATGGTAAAGAAAACATAGGCATGTGTTCCAATTCTGGAAAGCATCCTATACAGCCTACGCTGAGAGCTTTGGAGACAGCATCGAGACCGAGTCGTCGGAGTATTGGAACGCATCTGGATGATGTCTGTGAAATGCGACGCCATGACGTGACGACGAAAGAAAACTGAGAAAAACGCATAAGATCGCAATGTTTTTAAAACTTATTTCATGGTGAAACCTGCGAAAACCTAAACGTAGCTCAGATTACGCGTGTAGCAAATGGTAGCCACGTCTTCCTTTGAGTTTTGCAGCTTTAGCTACACTTGCCTAGCCGGAGCCGATTTCGCGTGGATCGTCATGAGCCGTGCTGCGCATGCGCGAGGATCAGGGATGTCACACAGCTGGCTCACCGGAGCCGACACCTCATGCGCTCTCCGTCACCGCCGCGCGCGGCTCGCCGCTGCTTGTCTGCGCGTTCGGGAGGAGTGGCGTCGTAGCCGCGGCAGACAAACTGGCGCCGGAGTGCGCGCAGACTCCGCCACGCGGCGCGCGACTCGCCGCCGCCGATCTGCGCTTTTCAGAGGAGTGACGTCGTAGCCTTGGGAGACGTATTGGCGCCAGCGCGCGCGCAACTATTCGCCTTCACTGTGCAGTCGCTGTATGACACTGTACTGGAGCCACTTGATAGCGCCTCTGACTGGCGTTTGCAGGTGGGTAACGCCATGGAGAAGGAGAGCGCAAATGCTGCTCAACGGCGCAGAAGAGCCGAGAAGCTTATCTCATCGGATCCCGAAGTAGTTGCCTGGCAATTAGCGGTTCAGCGTACGATGAATGAGCAGAAGAAGGTGAATAATCCAAGAAAATATAGAAAGCTAAGAATATTCAGCTGAACCATTGCTAGCGCTGGCATAGCCGAGCTAAGCCACTGCAAGTTTTTTAGCCTTGTTTGAACTGCAAGGTAGACTGCATCGCATTTGTCTCCCATGCTGTTTTCGCGAAGCTGTCTATTTTGCTGGCTACGTGTGAATTGGAATGCGACTTAAGATGTCCGCTGTCGCTTAGCTGTCCTTTTAGCCTTCTACGATCAGCATTGGAAGACACACAGATATAGAAACTCGTCTGCAGTAGCCTTATTGTGCAATGTAAGTCACGCAAAAATTCGTCAGGCGACGAGGAGCTCTGTTACTCACGTATTTCTCGTAGACAGCGTTCACCTCTTGCCTGACCCTCTCCTGCACCCCAGGGTACTTGGCGAGACAGAAGGCGCAGATGGATCCGCTGGCCGAGACAGTCTCGAACCTTGTGTACCAAGAAAGGCACCAGAGGGGAATCAATCAAAAGTTTCATTAAACCAGACATCACAGTGCGGCCGATAATGTATTATTGGGTCTAATGTAAGCATGGGTGACATTCTATCATTATAAAGTTTGAGAACTGGGGACCCAAAACACTGCGTCCCCAAGCTGCGTTGGGCAGGCTGCTCTTGCGTTCGGAGGAACAGCAGAGTTTGATAATTCGCTCAAACGTAAGCTGCATTGGGTAAACGTACAGGATGATACACGTGGCGAAATTAAAATCATGCGAGACGCGGGCCATACTGCGTCGTGGCCCGCGCTGTGTCTGCGTCGTCTCGCTGGCGACCCAAGACACCTTGGGGACCCATGCTAGTTTTCGATTTTTAGGTCTTGGGACGACGCGAGCGCAAGAGCCCAAGAGTGGCCTGGCTTCTGCGCATGCGCCCTGGCGGCTCGCAAACTTCTTGGGTCCGCAAGCTGCTTGGGGCCCCAATTGTCAAATTCTCTATCAATACAAGGGCGTGTAGTAAGAAATGACCGAACCAGGCTGGAAGGACGTTTTATGGGATGATAACGTAGGAAACGATACCGTTGCAATGGTGAAAATGACGGCGCCGAAAATTGTCCACGTACCCAGCAGTTAATACAGTGGCGGCGTTGGTTGCAACATCCCTAAGTGGCATCAAGAAGTTTCCTGTAAAAAGAACGACGACGGGATGAGTAACAAGCTAAGTACAAAATTTTGAGCGCTGTTTCTAGCTTTATCTTCGCCCGTTTCCTACTACATCAATCCGGCGTGTTCTATCATGAAACGACATCGATTTGAGGGACGATTGAGTGTTGTAGAAAAGTGGTGACGAATATATGATCCCACATGTACTCAGGGCTTGCCAGACACTAACGAATTTTCATAAATTGTTTTTACTCGCCTTGGTCGTCGGTACGCTCGCGAAACTCGCGCCATCTGAGGAGCTCCTTGGGGACCTTAGCGTCCAACAGACTCTGGATTACATCTGGACGCGCCAGCTGCAAGAGAGATGCAAGCAAAACAATATATATATATATATATATATATATATATATATATATATATATATATATATATATATAGAGAGAGAGAGAGAGAGAGAAATACGGAAAGTAAGAAAGCCCCACAGATTATTCAAAGCAAAGCAGGCAATGGTACAATTCGCCCCGGTGCAAGTTCCAGCCCAATTATGATCACTTTCCAATACAAGGCTCCATTGATAAGTGTTACTTGTGAGAGATCCTACTATTGCGTGTAGGCCATATTACACGTCGTCCCGTATTTTAACATTAAGGCGAAAGCCATAGATGACTCCTCAAACGCCAAATTTGGTCATCCGCGTCGGCCTCCCGCGGCGTCGGTGAAGAGTGACGCAAAAAAATCATCATCACGTGATGACGTCACGATGACGTCACAAATAACCAATACTTTTGTTGCGGTATGTTGCGGTACAAAATATATATTTTAGCGAGGCCGAGGTACACATCAGCCCAAAGGAATACCAAAGAAAACGTCCAAGCTCTGAGTGCGCAAGTTTCATTGATTTTAATCGCTGACGTCGCCCCTCTTGTAAAAACATCTTGTCAGTTGTCTCCAATTGTTTCGCAAGAGTTAACATTTTGGTGGAGCTGCTGAGTACCGATCCCAGTTCACTTCTATATGATGAGTCACATCACTTTAATCAAATATGCCCATCCCTTTTTCAGCGCATGCGCCCGCATTTGCTCGACTCAGCAAGCTAGACTTACGCTTTGATCCTTCTCCCTGAGTACAACGATGGGTTCTGACTTCCGTGACAAGGCCGTAAGTGGTTCGCAGCCGAACTGCAGCTCCAGCATGCACGTCATGGCCAAGATGCTTTTGACCTCAGAAAAGAACTCTGCGTTAAGACAGATACGTGTAAAATGCAAAATCAATGTAAGTCCTCTTTTGCACATTTTCGTCCGCATTGCAGCAATGACATAAGAGAAGTACTTGCAGGAAACCCTTCGCGTGGAACAGTCTAATACCACAATAGTTGCCAACTCCTGGCGGCTATATAATTACTTAACTCACATTGTAACATTTACTGAACATGAAAGTGAACGAAAGACTGTGACCAAGGGTTCTTCTTTTGTCGAGTGGCTGCTTCTCAGGTTTAATTGATTCTTCGTCCAGTGTAACTACAAACACACAATGCGAAATTAACACACACTGAAACAGCAAGCAGCTTCCCAATGTTGGTCAAACACTAGTCTTCTCCAATCCTAAATGAGCCCTCAAGAGAAAGCTGTTCCCTCAGAGAGTAATTCTGCTTTCGCCAGATAATTGCGTTAAGGAGGACAGCCGAATGAAGTGCACAAAGTGTGCATGGGCAAGATTCGTTTCTTTCGTGCGTGTCCAGCGCCTCCTCTATAAAAAAAAGGTAGAGGAGGCGTTGACGTGTCCTACGGAGCAAGCACAAGAACAAGAACATTCCACGGCCTCTTCACTACCGAACAGTGATGTAGGCCAGAAAACAAGATGCACTTTGCAAAATCTTATTTCACGTAGTTCAGCGAATGAAAACGAAAATGTATTGCGACCAATACTGTATGGGAAAAATCACGCCATATCCACGAAGTGAACGATCATGAGTGGGCGAAGCTCGGGAAGTACTCCGGTAAACCGTCAATCCCCGTAAATTTTACCCACTCGATCATCATACAAAGACCTGACTCAAACGCGGGGGTCCTCAAATATGACGTTAAGCTCAGGGGAATCTTTGTTGTCGGCGCTGCCGTTTTGCCTTTCGAGGGC
Source organism: Rhipicephalus sanguineus (assembly GCF_013339695.2). Taxonomy (NCBI): domain Eukaryota; kingdom Metazoa; phylum Arthropoda; class Arachnida; order Ixodida; family Ixodidae; genus Rhipicephalus; species Rhipicephalus sanguineus. Next base: position 124,021,432 of record NC_051182.1, read on the forward strand.
GAGAGCGCGTTCACGATCGTTTTCATCCATGGCAGAAAGAGAATGTGTGGTGGAACGCGCTTATTTTTCATGGTCATCAGTCGTCATCGTCATCTTTATCACATGGAGTAAAGACATGGCACTATGCGTGGCTACCTACTACTCCATACTACAAAGGAGGGACAGGCCCACACCCTGAGGAGCTTCGCCCCTAAAACATCGCCAATAAATGCGAATCTTGGCGTTCAGTGCATCAAATATTTTTTATACGCTTCCTAAAATCAGATAGCATACCTTTTGTTCACACTACTTTGTATGAAAAAAATATCGAAATAATACCTGCAAAGCTTTAAGTAGTTATGCCTAAGCAGCTATGCAATAGGCAATCTGCACACTAGCCACTAATACTTCCTGCTGCTCACTCTTAGAGTATGGGTAAAGGACACTCTGTGCAACAGAAGCACAAGTTTTTAATAAAACTGAGCAGCTTGCTGTCGTGTAATTTGCTTAAGAAGTCATGTCCACAAGCACGGAGGGAGGGTATGGAGTAGGGTCGATTAAAGACTCAGATTGCGGGTCCTAGCGGCAAGAGATCATTCAACAGTAACGTCTTCAATGCCCTGTGTCATGAACGCGATTCATACTTAATATAGTATTTGCTGGAGTTTCTTGTACTAAAGAAACGAAGAGACGCTGTATTGGAGGGCTCCGGAAGTTTCGACCACCCGGGGGTCTTTAACATGCACCTCAATCTGAACCTCCTTGATCTGAACACACGGGCCTCTAGCAATTTGCCTTCATCGAAATGGGGCCGCCTCGACCGGGATTTGATCCCGCGACCTTCGGGTCCGCAACCGAGAAGCATAGCCACAAGACCAACGTGGCGGGTGCGTGGATGTTTGGCCAGTAATATGGACAGAGTAGTGTAGTATTTAAGCATTTGTGGAAACGACGTCGGACGCTCTGTTTTAGTATTTTAGGTCGTTATTCAAATGTACCTGAGACTCAAAATTAGAACTAAGGAATGTCATGCGCATTTCCGAGAAACGAAGCATCGTCGGTACTATCAGCGACGGCTGCCAACGATCGACGCCTGTGTTTTGTTTAATATTTTCTGTATGGTAGAAAATGACAAAACATGTAGGGAACTCTCCAATGATCTGCAAAAACATGATCTCGCGAAGCTACGCAGACAGTGTGGTAAAACATTAAAGCGTCGAAAGGACAAAAATTGCCGCCGTGGTTTAGTTATGGTTATTAAGCCGTTAGCTCTTTCCGAACATCTTGCCAATGAAACATCATAAACTAAATTTGCAATAATACATAATAATGCCCGCAGTGCAGGTATCATGCGAGTAGATATGGTACGCTTAGCACAAATGATAAGCTTTACACAAACTCATTTAATTATTTTTCAGTGGCACTGGCACCACTGTTCGAAGAACGTCCGGTTGAGCACCTACTTCCGGTTTTGCGAAAATTGACAAAAAGTCTTCTAAGAAATAAAGCTGGTACGAAATGTACGGTTTTGGTTCAAGTTAAGCGTTATATTGGATACTTATGATAACAGAGCAGAGCCTTACATAAGATAAGCGCCAATTGACTGTTAGGATTATTAATGAGAATTAATCGAATGAGTTCGCTGAATGAGCAAACGGTTTCTTGAGAGCAGCTGGGAACGTAGCGGCACCTGGTGGAGGAGATATCAACCACGCGCTTCTTTCTACGAAGCCTCTGAGATCCACTTCGGCAGCGCGCGAAAGACAAAGTCAACCCATGAAATACACCAGGCCACACGAAGAATGGGTGCGAGTACCGCTACCAGACACCTAAGTGAAAGATTAGGGTCAGGTTTTCTCTTGGACACTCCTAATAGATAGAGTGTCATATGCAGAGACAGGGATTAAGTACCTGCTGTCTTTTGGGGCGCATATTTGTGTGATGCTCGCGTACTCACGGCCGATTCTCTGGTAAGCGCTTTCAACGATGTTGAGCATAAAGGACCTCGCCGAGTCGAAGTACTGGTCGTTGGGCTTGTGTTGCACGTCGAGGTAGAGACCGCACGCCGTCTCGGCCACCACGTCAAAAGTGAGAGAGCCAATGAGCGGGTAGATGTTGGCTTCTCCATCAGGCGCCTTCAGGCAACGTGCTTCAAGCAGATTTAGGAAGCGATCCACGGCCTTGGTCATCCCATACATCATCTGCATTGACAGCGAAGCTCTTCGTAAACGCAAGGAAAGAACGAAGGAAAACAGAGTTTCGCCGCAAGGACGACGCAATGAACGCGATAGCAACGAATCGGAATGTTGAACGAAGTAAGGCTAGGAGCGAACGACTTTAAAGCTCGGCCACGAGTAACTACGAAACGCCGGCGTAAGGGAATACGGCTGCTCCCGGGAGCCAAGGGGTTGTCATGTTCAAAGCTCAGTATTCAGTGAGAGCACAACACGTAGAAAGGTTTGCCGTCTGCTCATCTTGTGTTGATAAAGCGCGTGCGACCATGATCTTTTGATTTACAAAGGGAATCCCCGTCAAGTGAACAGTGCTTCACTTTTTGTTCGTGCCTCCTCCATTTTTTTGTGTGCGTACCAAGAAAAATAGAAAATTGAATTAAATCAAAGCTCGCAGTTTATGCACGAGAGAGGTAGCCTACACTCTCTCCAACCGGCACCCCCTTCATGCTCCTTCGCCCTATGTAGCCGGCTGGCACGTTTCATCTCTGTTTAAGCTGCACCCGTCGGTAGCCTTCGCAAGCTTTTAATCTCGCATAGATCGTACGACGCTCGCGGCGATGTTGTAGATTTGGACTTTATACGGAACATGACGGCGACGGCGAAAATTGCGCCTCGAGTGTCCTTACAAGTGCCACCACAATAAAAATATACACGTGCGATTACGTGAACACATGGGGTAACACAAGCTGTAAACGCGGACACCCCCTTACAAAGATAGGACATCCATTAGTTAAAGTTCAAGTTGCTTGCTCTTAAGTACAAAAAAATCAGCAAGCAAGAAGAGAACATGCTCAAAAATTGGCGACGTCGTAAAAACATAGGGGGCAGAATAAGCAGCTGACGATCCTGTCTCATCTCGTATTCTTGCGCTGCCGGTGTGTTGTGCCAAGATGCCCAAACTTGCATTCTTCTATTCAAGAGGACCAACAGAAGAAGCACGCACGCAACTACGAGCCGAAGCACACACACCCTTAACAAACACAAAGCAACTACAAGCACTAAACAACCACATGCCCTCATGAGGGAGGAAAACGGTGATCACCCTCAACTTGCTTGTTGCATGATGGCGCAACGATATCTAGCTTGAGACAGCGCACGCGTTGAAACCAGCAACAAGGAAAGACATACACCAGCACTTCCACGCACGCAAACTCAAGGAAAAATGCAAACTCCTCAGAGACACAGTACAGTCACTAGAGCAAGTTTAAGTTGTTTCGATGCAGGAAACCACGAGGTCAGACACCTGCGCGTAAACACCCAGAAACAAGAGAGCCCGCACATTTAAACGAATCCAAACGAAAACGCATAGCAACACACCGGCACACTCCATAAGCACAAAACAGGCGTATGCCTAGGTTGTTTATTGTACGAGAGGGCTGTGCTTTCGTTACTGTGTAAAGAAAAGACCGCGCACCTCTCCGCAGAAGTATTAAAAAAAGCGTCCGTATACCACACACCTTTATGCGAATGTACCGACCTCGTTAACGAATCAGAAACAAATTCGGGCAGCTACACTCTAGTGGCGCGTAGACAGAGGAATCAGTGGAGCTCGGGGCACTCTACCCTCCTTTCCTTCCTCCCCAACCTCGCTACTCTTTCCCACTACTTGATATACATGCTATCCATGGCTCTCATATGCTCACCCTTCCCTTCCCTCTTTTCCTCTTCCTCCCTTCACTTCCCTGTTCCACTCATTCATCTACTATACTATACGTGAGTATTGTATTCGTCAACCACTCCCCTCCTGCTCTGCCTACAGCACACCCTCACTTTCATTTCCCACCTTCTTTCGATACTACGATACGCACGGCTATGGTATGCGTTCTCTCTCTCTCTTTTTTTTTATTTCTCTATCTTCCTATCTTCAATTCTCTTTTTGTCTTGCTCTATGTTTTTTCTATCACTTTTTGTGTATGCTTCTGTCTATCTCTTTCTCGCTCTGCGTGGTTTTTTCTCCGTCTTTCTATCTTTTTAAATCTGTCTTCAATTTCTCTCTATAACTCCCTTTCTCTATCTTTTTATGTGTCTACTCGCTCTCGCCCATCATAGTTGCATCCCATACAGGAAACATAGGCGCACGTGTTGTTGCGGGAGCAAAGCATACCTCGCTCTCTTACAAATATAGGTCTACAAGAAACATGATGTTTTATCAAGAACACGCCTACAGTCATCAACTAAACAGGGAATCTCGCACGTGTTATCCAGCAATGCCAAATCATACAGAAAACCCAGTAAATCAAATATACAATCGAAATTACAACACATCACGCACGCCCATCTGACGAATATACGGAACGCACGCGAAATGACGCAACCATGCCGGCTGCGCAAAAATAATAACCTTAATCTGTCGAGTGGAAGGAGTGAAGAAAGCCGGCCATTTTCAGTAGTCCCCTACATTCACGGAGTGTCCCACCGCTTCAAAAGAGTGGCGGCGCGCTTTAATGTCAACGTGGTGTTCTCAGCCAAAAATAAGCTGAAGGGGATTTGCCCGAGGCTGCAACATCGTGAGAGAAAGGAAGCGGATGCAAAAGGCGAGTGCACCATGAAACATGGCATGCAGTTCGTGTCATGTGTAAAAGGGGTGGTGTACGAGATCCCCTTCTCGTGCGGTCACGTTTACGTAGGCCAAACTGGCCGTTGTCTCAACATTCGTCTGCGGGAGCACCACAGCTCGTTGAAAGGTGCGCCGTCGACCCATTTGGCCTTGCATAGCCGTCATGTGGCTGCAGTCCGATGTGGAAAGAAACCTCTGTGCTATTTCGTCACAGGGAGAGAGTAACCCGCGAAATAACTGAGGCTTACGTTATCGAAAGACAAGGCTCGAAGTGCGTGAGCCAACCATCACTGCTCCTTCATCAAAAAGAATTTTCGTTTCTTAGCATGCCTTCGTAGGGCCGCACTCGACAGATTAAGGTTATTATTTTTGCGCAGCCGGCATGGTTGCGTCATTTCGCGTGCGTTCCGTATATTCGTCAGATGGGCGTGCGTGATGTGTTGTAATTTCGATTGTATATTTGATTTACTGGGTTTTCTGTATGATTTGGCATTGCTGGATAACACGTGCGAGATTCCCTGTTTAGTTGATGACTGTAGGCGTGTTCTTGAAGAAGATCAAGAAGAGACGAAGTGGAATAAGAGGCTGATGAAAGCGCGGGCCGGTTCATGATGATGAAAGTTTCTGTTCGCACTACCCGGCGCAACGAAGAGCTTAAGCAGCTCTGCTGTTAAAAGAAAGGTTGCCACATTGCAAACCTATTGCATTTTGATTGATTGATTGATTGATTGATTGATTGATTGATTGATTGATTGATTGATTGATTGATTGATTGATTGATTGATTGATTGATTGATTGAGTGAGTGAGTGAGTGAGTGAGTGAGTGAGTGAGTGAGTGAGTGAGTGAGTGATGCAACCACGAAAGAACGAATGCTAGCCTTGTAGCAAGAAAATTACGGTTGTGATGCCGGTTCTGTCGGCAATTACTTCCACAATCTCGCTTCGGCACGCGAACACAAAAAGAACCCATAATTAGTACAGACGTTTGACAGAACTAGATTGCCCGGAGCTGTTGACAGCAGCGCGCATACAATGATTTGTTAAGCAATAGTTCACTGAGAAATATAAGACAATTTCGCGCATATTTTATCATTGACACACGATACGATATACAAGACCACAATCATTAAGGTTCGATATATTTTGCATTGGCGTAAAATAAATCCACGATAATCCGTTTTCTTTCAGCTTAGCTAGCTCGAAACGCAGTGTTTTGGCCGATATCAATATGCGATGAGTTAATGGAGTACAGAGGTCTACACGCTTGTCTAGGACGCTGGAACGACGCGCTACGATGCGTTCCAGCACGCTCTGACGCCACGTATACCCACAAGAAGAAGATTGAGATAGGTGGCACTTGAGCATTCGTTCTTATAACGGCCATGCCTGCCATAATTCGGGCTCTTTCAACCCAACTGTAATCGGCAAAAGTCGTAAGTGCAGTCCGGAGAGCACCGTTCCAGTGTCCTAGACAAGTGTGTTGACCTCTGCACTATTCATGACCTCTGTATGTATTCATGAATAGTAATCGCGTACGCAGTATGGCAATGCATAAAGCCAATTTAGAGAACCACGTCAGCCCAAACAGCAAATATGCTGTCTTAGACAAATACGAACACACGCCGTCCACCACGGTGGTATAGGGGTTACGGTGCTCGGCTGCTGATGGTCCCAGCCGCTATGGTCGAAATTCGACAGAAGCGAAGGACTAGAGGTCTGTGAACTGTGTGACGTGAGTGTGCGTTACGCAACGGCCGCTGGTCTAAATTTCCGGAGCCCTCCACCAGGGCGTGCCTCATGATCACATGGTGGTTTCAACACCGTAACACAAATTGCTATCACAATAACACGCTATCACCAAGAGATATGAAACAGACCGGCATACAGATACAACATGAAACAGCACGAAAGATAAGCACACAAGAAAACACGGGATCAGCACTGGTATTGTGTGTGCATTGGTGTTGTGTGCATGTTTTCTTGCGGCCTCGTCTTTGGTACTGTTTAAGTTAGTCAAGGTGAAGGCAGAAACACACAGAGAGTATGTACAAACGCGCAAATGCATTAACTTACCAGTCGCATCTTGGATGCCGTGAATGCCGCAGACACAGATCGCCTGGAAAATCTCCATCGATCGCCTACGGCGAAGGACATGGCATGCCGCACGTACTGGTTCCCATTCATCGTGGCCCATACCTCCTGCGTTTGACAGTTTTGTGTGTGAAAAGGCAGTTCTCAAAATTCAAAATGCGAACCAAAGGGTGGACATCACGGAAAAGACTTGCAATGAGAAAGTCGTAAGGCGCAATCTTACGTTGAGTTGATTTGGTCTGTTTTGCGCTGTTTTGGTGCACCCCCGAGAAAAAAAGAAAGCGTATGCGTTCCTCTTTTCGGTAAGTGCTGACATGCTACGCATGTGACCCTCTTTTAAGAGATATGTGAACTTTCTTTTGAGTCCCACGACTCTGTGATAAGAGTATGGTGGCCTCAGGGTGATCTCAGGAAGTCAGGACTAACAAAAAAAGAGTGAAAAGACTCTTGTTTCTTCTTTTTTTCTCAGTGTACATGCTGTAATGTACATGGCGAGACATATATCTTCAGTCGCTTTTGCACCACTAAACCTAACTTTGTCTAATTAACTAAAAACCTAACTTTAACTAACAAACTATGTAACTAACAAGGAAATGAAGTTTTGCCTTAACTCTGACGTCAAACTGAAGCAAAGCAATTATGGTTAAGACGCAAAATTTTAAGTAACGTCACTTTTACTCTTTGTGTATTCTGAAAGAGTAATCAACCCTTGTTCGCCTTTTAGAAAAAAAAACTGTAAATTCACAAAACTGAACTTCGCAGAGCATAACGTGATTTAGTGATCGCGATAAACGAATGTATGTCTTTTTTCTTCCCCTAGCAAACTCTGCAAAGAAATCAATCAGTGTCGACAAATTAGTTCCCAGGAATATATTTCACTTTCATCGCCGTAGTGTGCCATGCTAATGCCTTCGCGATGTTGATTTCAGCGGGGCTAATTTTCTTCGGAAGTGCAATCGCCCGGAATTAAAATGAGACTGGCGGTTTCAATTTTCGTTTTGAGTGTCATCATATCCGTAACGGCGCAACGCCGTTCGCGTCCGCGATAATAAAACAGCGCCGTCCCGCTTTTAGCCAGTGTTTTTATGCTCTTCTTCGGGCTCGGTGAACAATACGAAACTTACGTACTGATTTTCTTTTTTTTTTTGTTCACAGAGCGCCAGAACGGGGGTTGCGTTGCGAAGTGGCAGCTGTGTCAAAACTTAGTCTGTTAAAGTTATCGTTTCAAACTGTTTGATGAGTTCCTTCGAAGTGTTTTCCTTTTGTCATTTTGGAGTAGTTTTAACGAAGTGTCTCTCTTTTTTTTCCGTTGTATTACTTACGCGTCCGGCCGACGTCCTTAACAGGTGCCAAGGTCTTGCATATGCACAGTTAATACAACAGTTTGAGTTAGACGTTCGCAACAGTTCTGCATTCAGCACAGGCCGCCATTGAAAATGTTCGGCGGCCTGCATCTGCAGAGCTATTGCGGAGGTCCAAATAAACAGCCAACGTCTGTTGTTGCCTATTAGACAAGATCAGTGCGCATGAGCAGAAACCCCGGGCATGCGCGCTGTGCCAAACGCGGCGGTCTTACGGAGCAAGGTGGCTGCTTTAGCTAGTTGGTACTACATTCTAAAAGGCAAAAAGCCTTTTTTTTGTGCACGAAATGTCTGCGGGAAAAACCAGATATAGGAGAGAGCGCACAGTCCGCGAAGTGCGCTCTGTCCAATCTGAATTTTTCCCGCAAAAGTTTAGTGCACAAAAAAAAAGGTTTTTCATTTTAGAAAGTATCTTTCGGACGCAACTTGCGCAGTTCTAAAGCTTCTTCTAAAACTTACGCAGTTCCAGTGTTGCAGTATTAAGAAACGTTCTGTTTTCGTTTGACGCACACTCACCCCACGATTCGTGAAGAGAGCGAAGTCTGTGATGAAGACGCGCCGAATTAGTTCCAGGTCCTTCACCATCAGAAAGGGCGCGTCGCCGTTGTAGATCCTGCGGCGGTCGGAAGAAGACATCATTTTTCACTTAGCCATTTGGCCTTGAAAAAAAAACAACTAAGAATTGAAACCCGTTCTACTACTTTGAAGATGAAAGCCAGCGGCTGCATGTTCTGTGGCAGCGGCTTCACGTCGTTTTCGCGCCCTATTTGCGCTTCTTTGCTCGCTGGCGCTCCTTCAATTCCCGTCCTGCTACTCCCGAGCGAGGCATACACATGCCCGAGTCCCATGGCCGTCCAAAGGCAAAGCGCGCAAGCGCTGATAACAGCCCTTGCGCAATCTCTACGTCACTAGACCAAGGGGCTGTAATAGGAAGTGCCGCCGCCGAGTATCGCAACATTTACGAAAGAGGAATCGTTGGTGGCGAACATGGTTCGACGAGAGCGAAGAGAGCCTGTGGCAAGGGGCGAGGGGTGCCGGAAAATGTTATTGCACGTGTCTTTCGTGTGCGGAGGTGATCCGCCAGGACCCAGCCAAGTACATGTTCTTTGAAAAATAAAAAAAAAAGAAACGTAACAAAGCGAGCACTGCAATGGCCTTGTCGTTTCTCCAGTCGGCCAAAACAAACTGCTATAGCATGGCGACCGGTAGTACGGGATAGGAGGACCTTTCTTAAAGGTAGCCGTCCATGCTACTTATAGTATAAGCTGGCCACATCTTAAGAAGGTAGGAGAGACCCTGCCCAGATGACCGAAGCGCGGCAGCTGATTGGCTCCGCGACTAAATAAATAATCCAGCTCATGTTATCGGTAAAGTTTTCCGTTGGCAGGATCACCACCCGTCCGGTTCATGACGTCAGTATATACTCCATGCCCATTGGTGCAATCTTGTATGCATTCGGCCTTCAGGTGGAGAAGCCGCTTTCTTCTAAAGTTGTGTTTCACTATGGTGGATTTTACGCGATATTTTATTGCTAATTACGACAGTTTCGTGTGATGCGGACAGTACAGCTGGTGCACTTAAGGCAAGTGTCTTGACATCCGTAAACGCCTACAAGCGCATGCGTAATGCCCACCACCACAATAATAATAATAATAATAATAATAATAATAATAATAATAATAATAATAATAATAATAATAATAATAATAATAATAATAATAATAATAATAATAATAATAATAATAATAATAATAATAATAATAGTGTTTATTGGACGGCGCTCTGTGACAATGCGCTGTGGCGACAGTCAAGGCTGAGCACGGACTCCCAGCATGAGCGGCGCTTCAGAAAGAATTATAGTGTTCCAAGGCTTCGCTACAAAAATAATAATTATTGGAGCCTTACGTCCGAAAACCACTGATATAATTATGAGGGACGCCATAGTGGAGGTCTCCGGAAATTTCGATCACCACGGGTTTTTTAACGCGTACCTAAATCTAAGCACACGGGGCGCTAGCATTCTGCCTCGATCGAAGTGCGGCCGCCACGGCCGGTATTCGATCCCGCGACCTTCGGGACAGCAGTCAAGCACTATAGCCAGCGTACACTGACAAGGGGGCGCTGCGCAGTTCTCCTTGGGCGGCCCAGTATCGCTAACATAGGCCGCTAGGGCCAAAGAAAAAGATGAGACGTGTGTAGGCGTCTCCCTTTTATGACGGTTATTGGTCACCTGTTTATGGTGGGGAGAGACACACGCGTCGCTTTCGCATATTATCCAACCACCGCTCAATACTGCTTCGTCTGTCCGCTAGTGGCGGAACACTCCACTGCACGTTGCCTATAACCACTAGACCGACTAGACTACCGCGACGGGTGAGAAAAGATACAGGCTACATTCATGAATACATGTCTCGACTGACCTTCGCTTCTTCAAGTGGCCGTGCCGACTGGTTTTCTTCTAGAAACGTTATTTTTCTCCGCTCATTTTAAATACTAGGCATATCGCAAAATAAAACCTATCGTTCCTGCTAAAAATATTTTTTTTTGTCAATAGGCAGGCCTCAGAATATGTGACAAAATTTCGAACGTTCAAGTGTTCGGTCAAAAACCAGCGAGCCTAACATGAATCTGCATGCTAAAATGAACTATCTTAAACACGCCTAATCGCTTGTCCTTACTCAAACTAGCAGTTACGTGAGCGAATAAAAGCAATGAGCCAAGCTCCTTAGAAGTAGGACGCAAATGACTATGCGCCTGATCTCGCAAAGCGTTGCTTCGGGCTAGTTGGTAACCCATAATTACACGATTTATAGCGCGGAACTTCCACATAAGGGACAAGAAACACGACAAGCAAAAGCGCTTACTTCCAACTAAGGTTTAATATCGGCGCTCGGATATATATACAGTGAAAGAAAAGAAGAAACAACTGCACCCACTCATCTGATCAAAACCACACGTGTTCGTTATATTGCATCTTTACCAGCTGCCATCAACGAAACGTATTTCTCTTTCATGAAGGCAGTAGGGTGGGAGCGGTTGGGCGGAGCGTCTGCTGCACTCGGTGGCGGGAACGACTGAGCGTGCGGCGCGCGCAGCGCAGGGAGAGGTGTGCGAGCGGTGATGCGGCGGGGAGCTTCTACGGCGGTGACGGGACATCGCGCGCGGCCTTCGGCGCGCGGAGCGTTCCATTGTCTTTGCGCAGGCGCCGGGTGGGGAAAGCGTCTGCTACTACCTTTCGACAAAGCGCCCGTAGTGCTCTAGAATTATGGCTGTCATTTCACAATCCACGCTAAAGGTTGTGAAAGTGAAGACGACTATTATAACCAGTTGTGCACAGAGTTATTCCTTTTAACCTCGAATTTCCGGTGCGCTAGAACCAAACCGCTGAAGGCCTAAACATTTCCTCTTAAATCACCGGCCACTGCAACTTAAAGCGATGCTGAAGGGAAGGGAGCTTCAACGACGACTCGTGGTGCGAGCCTGAGGAGGTTCGTTCCTAAATATTTATTGTTTGCTCATGCAGTTGCATATAGCTCGTCTATATCAGAGTGCGTCGCACTAGGAATCGTTCACCGTTTTTAGGGGCGAAGCTCCTTAAAGCGGCACCCGTTCGTCCCTCGTAGTTGTCGTAGTCGTAGTGCGTAACCAGTCGTAACGCTAGTACCAGATCTTGACCTCCAAGGTGGTGCCGGTGGGAGATTTTTCCTGTGCGTTGTTGAACAATAAAAAAATTCGCAGCGTGCGCGTTAACTAAAAGCCGAATTCTTCTGTCTCTCATTCCCCATTAGCAGCCATTGGCATGTTCCAGTAGGAAACGTTAGTAGAAGTAGAAGTGTAAGTGTTAGCTAAAAGCCGACTTCTTCTGTCTCTCAATCCCATTAGCAGCCATTGTTTACCTCCAAGGTAGTGCCTGGTGAGATTTCTTCTGTGCGTGATTAAACAATAAAAATTTTGTTCAAAACGCCGTTGATTGATGAAATAAACCAACGAAAGACGCCAGATGTTTTCTAAATGCAAAATGAAAGAACGCCAGATGTTCCTAAAGCAAAACGAAAAGACGCCAGCTGCATAACGAAAGACGCCAGATGTTTTCTAAAGCAATGCTTTTCTAAACAATGAAAATTCACAGCGTACATGTAAAATTAAAGTGAGCTGCAAGTCGTCATAACTCATCGAACCTTTAGTAAAAACGCGCCCGATCTCACGTCGGTGATGATGTACTGGGCAGAATTCACGGAAGATTCACGGTTTACCGATGAACCTCCGCAGCTTCGCCCACTCATCATCATTCACTCCGTAGATATGCTGTGATTTTTTCTAAGTTCTAAAAACATTGGTTGGAACGGTGCTCATGAACTACGTGTAGGACTGAATAGAAGAACACCGTCCAGCTCTTCCATAGTAGGGAACGCAGTTCTCAGAATCGATTACATTTCTCAAGCGAAGCTTGTCATAAGTCACATATTTCGGGGGTAACCGGCAGTGGCGTTGTACGAGTGAAACCCGGCGCCGGCGAGTACACCGAAATGCGGCCTTCAAATGTGCGACGGTCATGCGCCTATTTGTACGCGCCGTTTTCCAATAAATGATGCTCCCTCGATGGCGGGCTTGTCGGCGATGAGCCGTTTCTGATATGGCAGTTTGATCTTTTATCGAGATGACAATTTGTCTTTTCACGTTGCCGCATTTCATTCTTGCCTGGATATAAACGCATGACCGCCGTTCTTGCCTGTAGCAAATGGAGTGTTTATTTATTTATTTAATGTACCTCAAAGGCCTCCCAACAGAGGGCTTTACAGAGGGCGCCACTAAGCACGTGGATGACGGTCCATTTCTCGGCATGCTGAAACAGTTAGGAGGGAGCATTGCGCAATGCGAAATAAATAAATAAATAAATAAATAAATAAATAAATAAATAACTAAATAAATAAATAAATAAATAAATAAATAAACGAAGGAAGGAAGGAAGGAAGGAAGGAAAAGAAGTATGTCAGGCGCCCACACGCCAAGTTTCGTTTTGTCCCATTTTTCCATAGGCTACGGGCACCTCATTTTTTAAGCGCGAAGCTCTCAAAGCCCGAGGTAAGGCGTCAGGTATCCGCAAAAAACCCTCCGCGCCGTTGCTTATCAATAACCAAGCCACAGCTGCGCCCCGCCTGGGTTTAACCTCGTCTCGCCTAGCCGCGCATGCGCCGAGGAGCAGCCGCCGCACCGAGTGTGCCCGGCGTGGTGTGAGCCGTGCACGAGTGGCGAAAGGTCCGCGCTTCTAGAGGGGATGCCACAGTCAGGTTTGCACGTTCGTATATTTGGGTGCAGCGCGAGGAACGACGAAGACGGAATAGAACAGAAGGGACACGTACGGGCCCACGAGCGCTGACTCGCTACTGAAAAGATTTATTTGAAGAACACATGGATGTGAAAGCAATAAAAAAGGTATCAGCATTGCGCAGAAGTGTAAAAACAATGGAAAGAGTAAACATAGCCTATCACCTAAGTACCAACTAGCCCAACTTTTAATACTATTGCACGTTACTCTCTGACGCCGGTGTTTGGACATTCTTGCATGGTCTGTGACAGGCTGCCCTGTCTGAAATTCTGATGACACGTATACACATATCCAATGATCTCGTATGATCATACGCGAACACATATAATTCATATGTGTTGATACGAGATTATTGGATACGAGGCATATCTGTCATATGATATGGGGTTATACTGGGGATATATATGGGGATATGGGGGGGGGGGGGTTATACTGTACTCTGTCTACGCCAAGGAAAGACCCAGCATCAGCCCGCTCTCCCACAGTAAAGCACTTGGTACTTTAAATCGTCACTGTTCTTCGAAACAAAATATCAACATTTTTGCAAGTGTTCGAACTCGGCACAGCTTTCCCATGGCAGGACACTTACTAGCTCCCATGGTAGTGTACTTGGCACTCCGAATCATTCCAGTTTTGTTCAAGACACGCAGTACACATGTGCAGCAACAGATGCCAACTGATGTGTGTGCATGCGGAAATTCCGCCTGTTTCTGGTTTTCTTTTTGTGTTTTTCGTTTTGGCTGCAGGTGATCCGTAGCTTATTTCCGTAGCCCAGTCTCGGAACTTCCGGTCACCGTCACATGCGGGAGAGTCACGATACCTGGCCAGAAACGTCGTCTGTGACGTCATACCACACCCCAAAATTTGAATGCAAAGGAAAGGTCCTGTCTGGCGTTGCACAAGTGTCGCTATTCTGTCGGTGTCAGTGGTTGGACCATACCACTGCGGGGGCCAATAACCTACGCCGTGACGCTTCGCGGTTGTCACTATCTTGCCAGCACCACCACTGCCAGTGTAGTTAGCAACGTGCCGTTCTACCAGTGACGTCACACGTGAACACGTGACGTTCCTCCTCAGGTCGCGTGGCCCTCCCGGATGTGACGGCCACCGGAAGTGTCGCTCCTGCGCTCATCATGGCACGGAAAAGCGCCGCAGCAACCAAATTGTTCGGAGGAATACTGTTCGGACGTCGCTCTTAATGACATTCTACCACGTAATTCTGGTAATTTGAAAGAGAGAGAAAAATGCAAAGGAAAGACAGGAAGGTTAACCAAGTTGCACTCGGTTTCCTACCCTACATAGGGGGAGGGGGAAAGGAAGGCAAAAAATAGAGAAAGGAGGAACGAAAGAAAGGTAGTTTGCGAATACCTCTTTATTACGGGCTAACTTGTGCCCGAAAATGAATTCAAGGATAGGCGCAGCGTTCTTCGTCAGAGGTCAAGAATCCAAGCATTCCCTCGAGTGACGCTTCACCTCTTTTTCCCTTTGCAGAATCGCGCGTAGCGAAAGCGAGTGACGTCACGGCCTTTTAGTGTTTATCAGTGCGGCTTTTTTCTCGCGGTGTGCGCATGAACCTGTGCGCGTAGTTTAAAGATGGTGTCAGTCTTGCATCAATATTTGCTCCGTTCAAAAAAAGAAAAATCGCGCGTAGCATCCCGCTCTCTCTGCGAAAAGAGGCACGAACAACGGGAGCTTGCGACAAAGAGGATACTGATCCAATTTCTTCGTGCGCAATTCAAAACCATTCTCGTCAACCGCGATATTTCGAGGCTCAAGAATGTTGCAATTAGGAAGAAACGGTAGCGTGCTTACCCGTACATGTCGCCGTATTTCTTCGACCATTCATCCATGACTCTCACTGTGTCCTGGTGGCGTTCAAAGAAAAGGAGGCAACATTTTTTAATCAATCAATCAATCAATCAATCAATCAATCAATCAATCAATCAATCAATCAATCAATCAATCAATCAATCAATCTATCTATCTATCTATCTATCTATCTATCTATCTATCTATCTATCTATCTATCTATCTATCTATCTATCTATCTATGTCAGTTTGGTCAAGAAAGAACACACTTATAAAGCATTGCGGTATCAGAGATCGTGATGTAATCTTAGTGCATTTTACCCGTGCTTTCTGTAACCGTCGAATGTGATTAGGTCTCATTACGCATTTTGCTCCCTCCCCCTCCCATTCCTCTTTCTTTCTTTCTTTCTTTCTTTCTTTCTTTCTTTCTTTCTTTCTTTCTTTCTTTCTTTCTTTCTTTCCTTCTTTCTTTCTTTCTTTCTTTCTTTCTTTCATTCCTTCTTTCTTCTTTCTTTCTTTCTTTCTTTCTTTTAAGACAGATTCTGTTACCTGAAAGAAGCGACGTAGAGTTATGTATAAGATGCTGATTGGCCTTCGAGAAACGGGACTGATCAACGCATCAGGGGTGCAGCCAAGGGGCAGGGGGGGGTTCACTCGCCCCCTCTCCGAAAGTTTTCAGTTTTGCTTGCGTGTATATGCGCGCACACATACAAACGCACGCACGAACATACACAAAGTACGGTAGAACCCCCTGCCGAAAAAAATTTCTGCCTACGCCCCTGCAACGCATGATATGCTCAGGCGGAAATCATTTCCAGCTATGCTTGCCAGCCTAAACCATCCGTCCACCCCATTCTGCTACGCAGCCTACACCACCATCACCGCGAATTGTATACGGCATTGAGGCGGTTGGGCTTCACTCACGTGATTCCACAATTGGTCGAAGTTTCCGGTAATCAAGTGCGGCTCAGGACCAGGGATTCCCATCCGCTTGAATAGGCTAAGTTTCCACAGACGCCATCTGCGTATCCGCAACAAGTACTGATGACGCCAAACAAAAATATGTGACGTTTGCAGTTGGGCTAGTGTTGAAGAGAAAAATTACGGCAGCTTTGCACTAGTGGTGCCAAGACTGAAAGTAGAGCGCAGCTGGGTGGCCTTCCGTGTTTCGCCTTATCTTTTTCGTTCTTTCTTCTCTTTCTTTATCTTTTTCCCGGTTTCGTGTATCTGTCTTTTTTGTATCTGTTTCTATTTCTTTCTTTCTCTCTCTATTTCTTTCTGTATCTCTGTTTCTATCTTTATTTCTCTTTCTTCCCTTTCTCTCTCTCTCTCTACTTCGTTCTATCTCTTTCTTTGTTTCTCTTTATTTCTCTCTCTGTATTTTTGTGTCTGTTTCTTTCCATGTCTTTCTCTCTCTTTCTATGTCTTTCTCTGTCTTTATATCAGTTTATGTCTTTGTTCTCTTTATTTCTCTCTATTTTTATCTTTCTCTTTCTTTCTTTCTTTCTTTCTTTCTTTCTTTCTTTCTTTCTTTCTCTATCTCTCCCTTTCACGTTCTCCACTTCACTGAGCTGAGAGAGAGAGAATAAGAATAAAAGAAAGGCGGGGAGGTTAACCAGGGCTGAGCCCGGTAGGCTACCCTGCACTGTGGAAGGGGGAGAGGGGCAAGGAAAGTTAGAGAGGAGGAGGAGAGAAAAGTCACTGTTTCAGCCGGCGTAACAGTTACGCGTTTGACATCACAAACGGCGAATCAGTTCGGTATCCTTGAGAAAACGCAACAGCACTTTCGTTGCCTTTCGGAACTGCGATGGGCAGCCCCGTGGTCCCAATACCTTCTCGACAGTGAAAGCGCTTCCGTCCAGTTGATTTAGTGCAGTGCTGAGGTGAAGCCTCTCGTTTGCGTATGTCGGGCAGTAACACATAAGGTGCTCAATAGTTTCATCAACGGCGCAGTCGTTGCACTCGGCGTTGTCGGCCATCTCTATCTTGAAGGAGTAGGCGTTGGCGAATGCTACACCCAGACGCAGACGGCACAACACTGTATCTTCCTCCCGGGAAAGACCAGATAATAGCCGCAGCCGTAGAGATGGGTCTCGAGAGAATACAGTCGATGGTGTGTGAACTGTGGTGTTTGCCACTTTTGCAGTGTTCATGTTCTGCGCGAGCTTACTTAGGAATCGATCCGCGTCAATCCTGGATAACGGTATAGCAACAAGGTTTGTCTCTACATGTGCTTTTCTGGCAGCTTCATCGTCAAGGTCGTTGTTGGAGATACCGCAATGACTTCGTTTTCATGTAACGCTAGCACCTGCTGTATTCCGTAGTGAGGCTTGCCCAATTCCTGGGGCGCATACCCACCTGGAGAGTTTCTTTGCAACGCCGCACAAACAACGGCAAGCTACAGCAGCCACGCTCTTAAAAAGTATGCACAAACCATTCATGATGAATGTCATCGCAATCCAATAGGTGGACTTGTATAGAAAGGGCAGAGAGTTGAGCTAATTGGTTGGTAATAATGGTGGAAGAAAGTAAGCCGGGCACATTGTCATTTCAAGTGCGCGCACAGGAAAGGCGAAGCGAGCGTCACGAACGCATGCCAGGTGTTTTCGTTGACTGGCTCTCTTCTCTTGCGTCCGTGTTTGCATGCCTTACATTTAACTGCGATGGCTTTTTAGATTTAGTTATTATTAATACGATATGAGGAAATGTGGGCGCACAAATAAGGCGCCGGCTACATCTTGGCTCTTCACGAAATCGAACGTAAAAGTCACGACTTTCTCTCGCGATCACAAGGAGTAACAGAACAGGGCCATAAAAAGTGTCATAAAAACGTCTCACAGTACCATCAGAACATATGATTTATGGGTTGCACATAAATTCAATGCGCGGGTCCATATCGTTTAAATGGAAGCTCTTAAGAATAAATGACGCTCTTCAAGGTGCATGTTAAGCTGCAGTAAGGATGCTTAGCCAGGGTTTGTTCTTTCGCTGCGCAATTCCTTAAAGAAAGAAAAACGTGTACCAGCCCGTGAAGGATCGCTCTACAGCCTTAACCTACTGAATCATGAACGCCTGAAAGAGACGTGCCGCACTGTCGAAAGGATTGCTCCAGTGACAGCCATTGTTAAATCAGTGTAAACTAGTTTTGCCTTGGCTCCTACGCAGTGACAGAGACCACATCATCATCATCATCATCATTACAATCATCATCAGTTCCTTCTAATGATTCAACGGTTTGTTTGTAGATCAACCACGTTGAAAACGTAACTCGTTGCTATCAGGGAAGTGTAACGCGTTTCTTCAAAGCTTCCCCACGAAATATTGAGTCTTTTTAGATGCGAAGCAGCTTTTGCGCTGGGCTTTGTCCGTAGTTCCATTGGCTACCGTCCGCTTTCTAAAACCTACCATAGCCATCTGTAACATAGCTCGCGCGACCTCGCGCCAAGGAGAAGTCTTCTTGTTCTTGTTCTTCGACCGCCTTGATGATGATATGTGCTGAGTACTTTAGGGGCCCGGGCTGCCGTAGGCTGTTCTAGCTTGGCGTAACGCAGACAAAACCACGTGTACTGGCACGCGCTAGCACGTTCTGGACTGTGTAAGGGGCTCGGTAAGACGCTGTGGCCTCTCCCTCTTACGCTCTCTCAGCAATCATGTGATGGCGTCGGCAAACGAGATTCTGCGGACGCGCGATGAACCAACGCACTGTATCCTTGTCAGAACGCGCTGGCATGCGCTAGCGCGTTCGGGCCTTTGTAAGGGGCTGGGTAAGACGCTGTGGCCTCTCCCCCTTACACTCTCTCAGTAACCACGTGAAGGCGATTCTGCAGACGCGCGATGAACCCACGTGGCGTGCTCCAACAAGAGTTCGGGACGAGTAAAAGCAACACCTAGCTACGGTGAAGTCATGATGTGCTCCACATGCAAGGACGCGTTAACATCGGGCAAGGTGTCCGTGATGAACGGAACTTTAAGTCGGCCCATGCGCTCCTTCGCATCCCCACATGGTTCCCTTTAGTGAGAGTTGCTCAAATTTTTCTGACCCGCCACGGTGGTCTAGTGGTTCTGGTGCTTGACTGCCGAATCGAAAATCGCGGGATCCAATCCTGGCCGCGACGGCCGCCTATCGGAGGAGGCGAAATGCTAGAGGGCCGTGTACTTAGATTTACGTGCTCGTTAAAAAAATACCAGATGGTCAAAAGTTCCCAAGCCCTCCACTGCGGTGTCCCTCATAACCATACCGTGGTTTTGCGACATGAAACCCCAACCACTGTTATTATCTTTGCGCTGACATAGGTGATTTGATGTTTTCACATCCACATTCCTGAGCAAGCTTCCCATAAAATTCGCCCTTTGATGGGAATGGCTGCTAGCAATATCTAACGGTCATTTTATGGGACACAATGCAAATAACTTTGGTTGAGGTTACTGACATATCGAAGCAGAGCCATACTTAATAACCTCACAATAGTCCGTCCCTACCTTAAAATCGTAGCTGAGGAAGAATGAATGCGTTTTTGAGAGTTTCACATTTAAGAATACTGATATGCGATTTTTCAAGCCATTATTCGTTTTTTCACTACTGCGAACGCATGAGCGCAGTGTTATACTTAGATCGTAACAAATATAATTAATTTGTTTAGCACAGCCCTCTAGTCTGCAGCAGGTCATGTTGGTAGTAATCTCTACTGAGAATACTCGTTTGTCGCGTATGAAGCCTTATTATAGTGAGAGCATTAGAGCGTTTCCATCAGTTTTATTGGCTTTATTTTATAGTATAAGAATATTTGAGAAGTACCAGTTAGTACAAATGCGTCGGATATCATCATATGTAGAAGCTTTTACAACATTCAAAGTGCCCGAAGTTTATAAAGAACATTATTAGCGCGCGCTATTCAGTTAGTTGGCGCATAGCGTAATATTAATGGCGTGGGGCGCAAGCGCTTAAACTCAGGAGGAAAAAAGAGGGGCAGAAGGAGAGACTACTCACTGGGCGCTTGTGGTAATTGCTTCTGTCTTTTTCGAAAATACGAACTATTTCCATGGTGCTCTATGTTCACACTAATCATCCAGAGGAATAAGCATTTCAATTCTCCACAGCATAAATTAATAGGAACACTTACCTGTACAGTGCGGTCCCAATAATCACAACGAACGCGATGACAACGGTAAGATTCCACTCTGACAGCACGAAGGCCATGTCGACGTCTCACAAAAAAAAACACCAGGAGCACAGCTTCGAACTGGTCTAGGTACGAGATGCGCTCGACTAATACCGAAGTTAACACGTGAAGCACAGATGAGTTGGTACTAAGCGCCGTCTTTCGCTCTTAAAAAGCGGGGAAATCTACTCCGAACGCCCCCAACACGCTCCGCAGCTGATGATGTGAATGGCGATACGGCTCTTTGCTTTCGTTGTCCCCTCGTAGTCTAGGCACCTTCAAGCCAAGGTCAACCCACGTCGACTGATATCAAGTCGCTTGCACTCTCTCACTCACAGACACCCAAAAAAAACAAGAAAAGAAAAGAGAAACTGTACTAGCGATACGACCCGGTTATTTATTGCTTTATCCGAACGAGGATCTGGGAAGCCGCGATATTGTATGCGCCGCGGCGCTCTTGTAATCGTGCCGATGCGTGTGCCCACCTGTCTGTGTACGTTGTGTAAGTGCTTTGTTGACTCGATCGTCCTGGCGGGCGATAATAAATGGTTTGTCTACAATTAGGGAAATGCCGCCGATTGGAGGTCTCGAGGAAAACTTGAATCGCGAATGACCCCCGGGCTGCCAAAGAGTGTCTCGAGGTCTAGCATTGAGGCCTTAAACATTTTGGTCAGGCGCCTAGCGAATGCAGCGCCTAAATTTGCGTGAGGTATTTTTACGTACGACCCGTGACTTGTTTTTTTTTTATTGTGCACTCAAGCCTCAATATGATGGAATAAATGACAGTATAGGCGGCAAGTATAGGCGGCAGGTAAACACAGTGTGAAACAATCTCATTTCGCCGTGCATCTCATTGCTACAGGTGACTGCTGCCTGGAGACGGCAGACTGCAGTGCTTGACGGTATGGTGGATGTGGCGATGTCTGTGAACAGCAAATAAAGAAGAGTCTTTTATCTTTCTCTTTCATAGTGACCGGTCGCGGTATAGCTAAGTGACTGTGGCTCATTGCTCTGGCCTTGTGCTGGTAAGCATAAGGCCGCAGCGTAGTCGACCTTGCGGGCGCGTTTTGATTAACATGAATTTAAAAAAGAAGAAAAAGCTCTTCTGCGCCGTGCTTAGCATGCGTGTTAGAAAATGCAAAGTGATCAGAGTCTTTCGAAATGCTTCCCCGCGATGAGCCTCATAACCTGTTGCAGCTTTGGGCACAGATATCGCAGAAGCTATTTTTATTATTTTTTGTCTATGTGGAACGAGCACCTAGCGACACTCTTTCCCGTATTCAAGACCACACTGACTAGCACCTGGGCAAGTTGTACGATGATCATGCTAAACATAAAAACAGGAATATACGTTTAAAAGTGATACAAAGGCTTAATCTGATGCTTGTACATGACAGATTAAACACTAAGGTATGTCATAACTTACAATTGGAGTCATATAATTAGTGTAAATTAGTGTAAACTTCAATTACACAGCAGGAATCATTGTGGAACGTGGCGGAGCAGATCTGAACCGCGCGCAAAATTAATTTGAAGAAATACCATGGTACAGTCAATTCTTTTGTGTAGAGTCAAGGAAGAGTAAACTAGAAGAGTGGTAGCGGGTTCACTGGCGTCGAACGCGTGACGCCGCCGCTGTGTCCTTGGGCACCAACGTTGCTCACAGACGCTACATTGATCTCGACGGTCGCGACACCAGGCACGCGGCAGTGTAAGCACCAATCGTACCTTCGCGTCGCGTCTCCCCTCTAGTACTGCTGTGCACCAGGTATATTATACTACCTTATGAAATATATTTTGAGGGTTCAAGTTTGAAGTAGACAAGTTTAGTAGCACAGCAGCATAGTGCAGTATCTCATTGAAGATGTGTAGTACCGCATGTTGTCTCAAGAGCACACTGTTCAGAGATAGCATGTATATCCACACTTAAAGGAACATGAATGAAAAGAAGTTGTTTTTATTGGTTAACTACCCTTCCACAGTGTAGAAGCACTACCCCAGTCACGAGAAAGGGCTCAGTAAGCGAGAGCATGCGCAAGGTAAAAATACGAGCGTCGACGCCGCTTTGACGCTTGCTGTGACGTCATAGATATTTACGGCGTGCTCTAAGACTTACGTAGTTATCTTCATTGGCAAACATTAATCACATTGTTTTTTATGGCAATAGAGACTTAACAGCTTTGAGTAAATTTCATCGAGACAATGTGGCCAGAAGACTAGAAGCGGTAATTGAAATTGGTGACGTCACACTAGGGCGCTGAATTTTGGCACAATATTAAAAAACCGATACATTGACCTTCAATTTCTGTTCAAATTATGAGCCTATAAAGGCGAAATGAAAGACAGTAGAATTCTCATAGAAATAGTTCACCAGTATACACTGATTTACTAATTTACTTGAGTGTCCCACTAAGAAGATATTTAGAGATAAGAAAGAGAGCACGGGTGTGCAGCAAGACAGACATGATGACACTTGCCGCGAGAATGCGGCAAAAAGAGCAGGCTGCTCAAATGGAAAACTTTAGAGGAGCATAAGCTAAGTTCAATGGAGTCTTTCTGCACATACATTTCTAATTTAGTTGCAAGGTGTGTGATCGGCTATTGTTCGAAATTTTGTGTCACCTCCGTGTGGTGTGCCGTACAGCTTCGCTGGCCATAACCCGTCACAGATCGTAATGATTCCCAATTTTTGATAAACCTGACATATTGCACTACATTTAGGCCTCGGGACGTGGTCATTTAAGACAAAAAGAAGAAAAAAAATATTCTTGTTTTACGTGACGGCCGATTTCTTCTTTTTTTAAATATATTCTCTCGTTTAGGAAACTGGCAGCCATGGCTAAAGTACAAACTTCCTTTTAGCGACCCGTGGCGGATGTCGCACAAGCAAGATCTTTCTTTCCTCTATCGAAAGGCAGAGTTTCGTAAGAAGGCGAAGAGAATTTCACCGAAAGGCCGGTAACTACGTGGCGCCAGTAGCATGTGTAGTTGCGAAATGATATCGGGCTTCCAATGAGGAGAAAAAAAATACATTTAAATATGGTGTATCACGTGCTCGAACTTGGCCAGAACACGCTCATGATAACGAGGCATGTCGTGAGGGTACTTCGGATTAAGTTCGGCCACGTGGGCTTCTTTAACTTGCATCCCCGAAAGCAAGACACGCCGATCGCGGAACTGTTGCCCATTTTTTGCAAGAATTTATTAATATAAATATAGCTTTTTTTCCCTCAAATAGTGTCCTCACTGGAATACTCCACACTCCACTGTTCTCGATGGAAATTATTGTACGCAATTGGTAACGCTGCATTACGGTTGTATATATTGTCACTTGTCTTGCATTCTGTATCTTGTGTTTCTCTTTAAGCGAAGCTTCAATGAGTTGCAAATTTCCGTGGCCGCGGCGGCATAAATCGCCAGAAACCCGGCGCCGGCGAGTGTACAGAAAGTGCCAGTGTACACAAATGCGGCCCTCGAAGGTGCGCTGGTTACATGAGTGTTTTGTTTGCGCTGCTTTCCAAAAATTATGCTTTCTCGATCGCGGTCTTCGCGGCGATCAGCCCTTTATGATAAGGCATTGCGATCTTTTATCGAGGTGCCTCGCTATTTCACGTCGCCGTATTTCATTGCTGCCTGGGTATGCACGCATGAACGTATGTAGCAACAGAAGTGTTGCGCTGCTGAGCACGTGGATGAAGGTTATATTCCTCGCATGGAGGAAAGAAAAAAGTATAGAGGGAGCTTTGCGCAATGCAAATTAAAGAATGAAAAGAAGAGAAGTACTACGTCAGGCACGTCGACCCCAAGATTCGCTTGCCCCCATTTTCACGACTGGGAAAGGGTTCCTGCATTTTGTTTTGTTAAAAAAATATCGGACTACAATGGTCTACCCTCCACTGTTTTTGATGCAATTGACTTATCACGTGAGTAGGAACGTCTGTACTATGATTGTAATTCTTGTCTCATATGCTGCATTCTGTATCTTCTTTTAGGGGCGAAGCACCTTAAGGCCGAAGCATGTCCGTCGTCGTGTGGCGTCCGTGTCCGTGCTTACACACCTACTCGCCCACTCCTCATGATTCACTTCATAGAGATGCGTGGTTTTATCAATAGGTTTAATAATATAATAATATCAATCATAATGGTGACGAAACAATATAAAAAATCTGCAAGCACGAACCCTTTATACTAGTCGGCGACTTCAACGTACACATTACGGACCTCAGGACCTAGCTTTGTCGTCGACTCTTCATGTCACTTTATGTCACTCAATTTACATTATATGGCGCAATGCTTGGGTAACATACGGTTACTCACCCGTATGATACCCAGAGCTTCGCCCACTCGTCATAATTCACTTCATGGAGATGTGTGGATTTTTTTCTACTCTTTTCTTGCTTTTCAAGTTGTTACATACTTGTTATGGATTTGTTTACAACTTGCAAGTTGGTTACAATTAGAAAACTCGATTGACATTTTCTTGATAACAGAGGCAGGAAACTGCTACTCCCATTTATAAATCATAGCTTTAGGATAGCATGATGTAAATTACGCGGGGCACAACAGCATATTTTTAACACACAAAGGAGGAATGTTCTTTTTTTCATTTTACCGCTCACTAAAACGTAATTAAACACTGGGAATAAATCCAGGCCCCATCTTTCTACTAATAATTCTGCCTTCATCATTGTTTCATATCTATTTATAATTTCGCTTCTGTATACTGCATCCTTGCTTCCTTGCTTGTCCCATGAGTCATCGTTATTTAATAATTTCAATTTATCTTAAATACCGCCGCACCTTCCATCCGATCACAGGATTGCGAATCTCTCGTGCGTTCGAAGCTAGAATACGCCACTGCAATCTGCAAGGCCCATCATGTACCTGTAATCAGGTGTCTTGGATTACATCACAAAAAATAACTCTTTTTTTTTTCATTCTTGCTGATTACAATCGCACGTCAAGTATAACAGTAATGTAACGCATTTTGTCACTACTATTTTTCTCACTGCATCGTCATTATTTCTCCCTTTCCCCTTTCACAAAGTTTTCCAGTATTCATCACTGCATTGCGAGCTTAACACGCCACCCGCTTATCGTTCATCACGTATTGATTAAAACAGGAGGTTCAAGGCATTTTCAACAACACAAACACTATTTCGTATTCCTTCAGACCGCGTTCATCTCACGATTGGAACCAACTACCCACCGGCGTCGTTTCTATTTCAGATGACTCCCTTTATCTTGATTTTTCATCTTCGCACCTTGACTGCGAGAATCGCGCTTGATCATCTCACGTATTCCTACCCAACCTTTCGCCTTGTAGACCTGTAGAGATATCTGCGCGCTTTCCCTCTTTTGATATTTCGTTCGCGTTTATAATTTACCACGTTGGTTATAGACCATACCGTCCTTCATTAGGTTCTTGACATTTCTCTTGCTTCGTTGCATTCTTCTTACATTTCATTCGGTATTTATACATTGGCGCTAAAATTTATTTGCATTTATTTCTTTCTAATAAATCATCCTCTTTTCTCGGCAGTTGGTTACTGGTTAGTAATTGAGGTCACGTAAAGTAAATATAGCCGAACTAAGTATTAACTAGTTAACGAGCTAACTCATTAAACAATTAAGCAAATTAAAACAGAAGGTTTAGAGTAAAGTCAGTTGTTCAATTAGGCACCGCGGTGGCACAGTGGTTACGTTGCTCGGCTGCTGACTCGAAGGTCACGGGTTCAATCCCGACCTCGGCGGTCGCATCCCAATATAGCCGAAATGCTAGAGACCCATGTACTGTTCGATGTTAACACACGGTAAAGAACATCAGATAGCCGAAGTTTCCGTAGCCCTCTGTTATACGGCGCCTCATAATCATGTCGTAGTTTGCACATAAAACACATTCTTCTTCGTATTATTATTAGTAGTAGTAGCAGTATTATCATTATTAGTAGTTGCTCACTTGGGATTTCAGAGGGCTCTAAACTCTACCTGTTTAGTAACACAGCTCAAAAACTCAAACACAGCAACTCATATCACAAAGCTTTATTGAGTTCTGCGCCGTTGGTGCTAAACATCACTTTAAAGGGACACTAAAGAGAAACAATGAATTGGTTTAGATTGGTAAAGTGTGCTCGGAGAACTCTTGTGTAGTTTATTTCACTACCATAGGTTTATTATTAGAGGAGAAAACCAAGTTCAAAGCTTCATTTTTAAATTTCGCGCCCAACTTTGTAATTCATGACGTAAAAGATTTCAAAGAGCATTTGACGTATTTTGGCGCCACTGGCTCGACGAAATTTCCACAAATTCGCTATGTCAAGTCCTTGGCCCCCTCAGAGAGCAATGTACGTCGATTTAACCGATTAGGAACTACGTAGGCCCAAGCAGGCGCCTTCAAAAATATGTGACGTCACGGCAAATGGTGCAGGAATTCCAAAGTGGCGTCGCCACCTGTATTTTCTTTCTGCGCGTTTTCTCGCTTATGAAGCGTCTTCTCGCAGCAAGCGTGGTGTTTTTGGTATCGTGGAAGACTACATTACTAATGCGAGGTCCGCCGCGGTGGTATAGCGGTTACGGTGCTCGGCTGCTGACCCGAAGGTCGCGGGTTCGATTCCGGCCGCGGCGGTCGCATTTCGATGGAGGCGAAATGGTAGAGGCCCGTGTACTTAGATTTAGGTGCACGTTAAAGAACACCAGATGGTCGAAATTTCCGGGGCCCTCCACTACGGCGTCTCTCATAATCTTATCGTGGTTTTGGGACGTAAAACCCCAGATATTATTATTATTATTATTACATTACTAATGCGAGAAAAATTTGTGCTCTTTAGTGTCCCTTTAAGCCTTCAATTAAGTAAATTGTTGCCTAAAGTAAAACGTAACTAAACTCGAGAATAAAGAAACTAATAGGGAGACGGATACACTTCATCTTCAGGCTTATATTTGCGTCCGGCGACTCAACATGACAGGTGTACGCACAACAAGATTAACGTCGGTATTCGTTCAGTCTCCGGACTATACGCTAAGGGAACACTGAAGGGAAACAATGAATCGCTTTAGATTGACAAGTTGTACTCTTAGAGCTCTAAGGTCGTTAATTTGAACGTCATAGATTTATTAATAAAAGAGAAAATCAAGGCCAAAGTTTAGTTTTTTGCATTTCGCGCCGAAATCTCCGCGCGTGACGTCACAAATTTGAAGGTGTATTTTTCGTATTTTGGCGACATCGGCTCAATGAACTTTCTTGAAACTCGCTATTTTAAGTCTATGGTCCCATCAGAGGACAGTGTACTTCATTTATTTTTACTGTTTAGGAACTGAGTAGTGCCTAGTAGACGTCGTCAAAATCTGTGACGTCAATGTGTTTGGTGAGGGAATTTGAAGGTGCATGGCGTAGCCACGCTAATTTTATTTATGCACGTTTTCTCGCTTACCAAGCGTCTTCTCGAGGCAAGCTTGGCGCTCTTAAAATTGTGAAAAAGTAATTTACTAATATGAGAAAAATCTTTTTTCTCTTTAGTGTCCCTAATGAGCGCTTGTTGACATAAACCCGCCATTAGTTCTGTTTATATGTTCGAGATTGCTTTTGTCGCATTCATTTTGTCTCTTGTTAAAGAAGCTTTGTTTTCGCGCTAAGAACAAACCATTAGTTCAATGCAGTTGTAGACAGGCGAAGCGCAATTTAAAACGAAGAAGGTCCATCACGGAAGCGCAGTGGATTGCAGCCGGGGCACCCTCGAGGTTGGCGGGCATACTGCCACCCTTGACACATTTCGAAGTGAGCAAAACACTTAGTACGCATTCGAATGCGCTTCGAGGTCCCCACTGCACCGTATTGTCCATCCCGGTAAAGCTCCTTCTGGGGTTTCCAACGCATAGCCATTGACCCTCATACCTCAAGCTGGTATCTACCGCAATCATTTGCGCGCATTAGCGTTAGCTTTGACAACGCTAACGGCACTATCGTTTCCAGTGGCATTGTCGGTGAACCGAATACGATTATAGCGACAAAACAGCCTACGCCACTTTTCTTTTTCGTCCTCCAGCCATACAAGTTACTATACCTTTCAACAAGGTAATGAAACCGTGCGGCATTGTAAGGACATATGAAGGTGGATGGATCAGGGGCTCGTTTTATTTTTATTTATTTACAAACTTTCTGCACGCCATAGTGACACTACTGCAGGGGGGTTCCCATACAACGTCGACATAGTTTAGTGGTATTTCTGTGATAGAACACGGAAAAAAAACGCAGAATACAACAATAACAACATATAACAGTCACAGTATAATGCCAAAGTTTTATTATAACATGAAAATAGCAAATAGATATGAA
The DNA here is from genome assembly GCF_013339695.2 of Rhipicephalus sanguineus. NCBI lineage: Eukaryota > Metazoa > Arthropoda > Arachnida > Ixodida > Ixodidae > Rhipicephalus > Rhipicephalus sanguineus. The sequence continues at coordinate 124,050,281 of NC_051182.1, forward strand.
AGGTGTAATACTCATGTCACAAGTCGCAACGATGCGAAAAAAGCACTGTTGTCAGTTATGCTTAGTATATCTTCAGGGAGTTGATTCTGTAATAGTTTTTGGAAAGAAGGAGCTGGAAATACTAGTAATTCGGAAGTAGTCTTCTTGTATTTTATGCGTGTGGTGACATTTTTTAGAACGATATGTTAGTGTCAGTAGGTATTCCACTGTATTATTTCCTGTCTAATTATAATATATACAATGTCAAAGCTTTAATCGAAGTTTCCAGCTTCTAAATTGCAGTGTTTACCAGCGTAATGCAGCCTTTATATCCGAGATACTAGCAACAAGATTGTAGTTATTGCTGACAAATCGGGCTGCCTCGTTTATTAACAGAACCTAGTGAAAACAACACACAATGAAGGCAATGAAGTGAATTTATTAAGACAACGTGAAAGCATGCCATCTATCGGCTTCATTGACAGGGAACTTTGCTATCTCAACGGCGTGATTTCGCAATCGTGTGTCACGTGAGCGCACCCTTGTGACTCCTAATCCTAGTTAACCACGAGGCGTTGCAATGGACGAATTTTTATGCTTTTGCGCGTCACTTTTTGCGCATATATGTTGTAGAAATAAAATCTCGTTGTTAGTCCGCGCCTACGTTTTCGTGTTCTTGTCCCGTCCCCTAGTGCCCTATCCGTACGAACAGTGAAATGCATCAACAACCTCAACTACCAACGCATGAGCAATAAAGTCAAGGAAAGTATAGGATACATTATTTGTAGCCCTTTTTTTTTTACCTTCCGTGGTCGTCTAGTGGTTATGGTGTTCGACTGCTGGTCCGAAGGTCACGGGTTTGAACGCCGGCCACGGCGTCCGCATTTTCGGTAGAGCCGAAAATGCTTGAGGCCCGTGTACTTAGATTTAGGCGCACGTTAAGGAACCCCAGGTGGTTGAAATTTCCGGAACCCTCCACTACGGTGTCCCTCGTTATCATATCGTGGTTTTGGGACATGAACCCCTAGCCAACACCCCAGTTGTTATTAATGTAGCCTTTTAACTGTAGCGCAGCAATTACGGTTTACAAGTAAAACTAAATGAAAGTGGACGAAAAGACAACTCGTCGCCAGTGCTACACTCTAAGACAAATTCGAGTATTTTGGGAGTGTTTCTGCCACACAACAACAATCGTCATCCACCTCGCGTACTTTCCTCGCGTTATCACCGCGGTCGCGGCACTTCCCGGTCACGAACGGCACGCGCGTTATCCGCGTGACACAGCATTCTTGACAGGAAAGTGACGAGAGCTGGGTTTTCAAGAAAGGGAAACGCGAGCAAGCCAGATGACGATTATTGTTGTGTGGCAGAAATACTCCCCAAATACTCGATTTTGCCTTAGAGTGTAGGGACAAAACAGACAACCTTCGGTGCACTGCATCTACGAAAACTTATAACAGCGACAACTTTCTATAAAGAAGCAATGGGTAGCTCAGAGGGACCATGACACGGTTTTTCCCAAAGTGATATGCACACTGCCGGTGTAACTTAAAAAGAAAAAAAAATGTGGCACCGTCTACCTGTACCTCGCTGCAAGGCTCCATATGCATTCGGGTCGGGGTTTCGCTTAGTGATAACACACCTTGATTGTGTAGGCCGTGTGACAGCTGTGTACTACGCGAGATATGTCTGGCGATAGATACGCTGCGCCGTACTCAGGTTCTGAGCCGTGATAGTGTGCGTGTGCTCTTGTGGCTAGGATACTTTGCTTTTCTTTAGCAGGTAAAGGTAAAAAAAAACAAGAAAAAGAAACGTTGTAGAATGAGGTATATGTCGGAGACAGCTATGCCAAGGTCACGAATTCGTTGCTGGACGAACATTAAAAACATAGATACAAAAAGAAAGTTTATTCAATGGCGCAATTTATAAGTTAGCGTAAGGGTGCAAAGAATGTTTCTACGGGCACCGGCATTGAAAACACATTGCGGGCAACCGGTGGTCAGTTAGAGCAACGGAGTTTGCACCAAGGCATGGGAATCGGAGCCCTGAACTTTACCGTTCAAAGCTCCGATTCCCATGCCTTGGTGGAAATATGATTGTTGGGCTTTTACGACCCAAAACCACGATATGATTTTGGGAGACGCCGTAGTGGAGGGCTCCGTAAATTTCGACCTCGTGGGGTTCTTTAAACGTGCACCTAAATCTAAGCAAACGGGCCTCCATGCATTTCACCTCGATCGAAATGCGGCCGCCGTGGCCGGGATTCGATACCGCGACCTTCGGGTCAGCAATCAAGTACAATAACCACTAGTACACGGCGGCGGGTGACGGCAGCGAGCTAGATGAATGAGGAACTTCGCAGGCATAAAATGGAATCAGCTGTCATAAAATAGGGTGAATTGGAGATATGAAGAGAGGGCTTCGTCCTGCGTTCTCGTAATACAGGCTCATAAGGATGATGATGATGGTAATGATGACATATGACACAGAAACCCATCACACAGGAGTTAGACTCCAAACATGGTTATGCTAATTATTATCCCGTTAGCTACGCAATTGAATTCGCCGCACGTTTTCGTTTACCATAATAACAGCGTTAAAAGGGGAAAGAAAAGGCATTAATTCGTGTCGTACCGCGAAGATAAAAGAAAAAAAGACACACATGCGGATATCTCTTATGTATGTATGTATGTATGTATGTATGTATGTATGTATGTATGTATGTATGTATGTATGTATGTATGTATGTATGTATGTATGTATGTATGTATGTATGTATGTATGTATGTATGTATGTATGTATGTATGTATGTATGTATGTGTGTGTGAAAGGCAGGCACGCGTGCTTGCCTTTCAGCACTCATTTGCCGTATTCCCCATCATACCATCGAAGCGTCTGTCTAGATTGGGCCAGATTTCCCCCATCCCTGATGCCGGCGTACGCACCGGTCAACGGCGATATAGACTGACAAGTCGGGTAAACAGATCGAGGAACAGAGTTGCCAAACATAGGTCGTCGTTCCAGAAGAGCACAGAAGTTGCGGGCCAGCCTCGATCAATTTCCGGATACACAATGCTAGTGAAGTTGCGGGCCATCCTGGATATCCGTGCCCACCCTGCTGGTGTTGTTTGTAACTGACATGCTATTGCCTCGTTCGACTTCTTTCTTCCTTTGTTTCACATCAGGCGACCACCCCTCAAAGAACGACACGCTAAAGCAATAATGATAGGATGACTGCTGGGTTGGGCGTAAGGCATGCGGGGGCGCTGGCGGCTGCCAGGGAAAAGAAGTACTAGGAAGAAGAGGTTCTCGATTTGCTCCCACTGGGAATATATGCGATAACGCCCACCGATATCGAACAGCCGACTTGCGTAAAGCCGGCTGTAAGCAAAGCGGACTCCGATTTTCTCGTGTGGTGCCCGTGCTGAGGAACGTATCCGATTTCCCGGCGCATATTCCCGCTGTTGGCCCCGTCTCGTGTTTTTCGGGGATTCAGTGTTCTAGTAGAGGAGACCGTCGGGCTAGTTGGCTATCCATGAGCACTAAAAGAGTGTGAGCGCGAAAACGACGAACACAGTGCCAGTCCGCAGTCTGCTTCCCTTTTCTGTGTTCGTCGTTATAGCGCTATACCCTTTCAGTATCCAGTATTAAAAGATCCTGCAGCGCAAGGAGCGCACGGAAGGAATAAGAACAAGGACGAGAGCTGAACTTGCAACAACTTTTATTCGGATTATATATATATAAATCTTCATCAGCCTCACCAGGCCCACTGCAGAGCAAGCCTCTCCTGTCTTTCGCCAATCAACCCGCTCCTGTGGTTACTGCGGCCACTCTATCCACGCAAACTTCTTAATCTAATCTGCTTACCTAACTTTACCGGTATCATGCAGCAGCTATATGCCGTAAAATCTTGAGCGAATGCCCTCTACGGTGAAAAATAATTCGGCAAGATATGGAGGGAGCGTCCTTGCCAAGTCATGGATTAGAATTGAAGATCGCGGCGGAAGAGCCACTAAGAATAAAGAATTAAGACCCGTGCTTCTAATGAAACGCTTTATCGAATACGCATGCATTCACAGTTTTCATTCCACTTCGTTGGGCGAACAAAACATTTAATGGAACAGTGAAAATGATGGGGGGGAGGGGAGGGAGAGAAGAGGGGGTTGGGGGTGATTCTTAAAAGGAAGAAGGAAATGAAAATGAAAATTGGGTGTGGAGTGTACGAAAACCGTCTCTCAAGTGAGGACACCTCAACCGATACACTCACGGGGGATTGGGGATTGAAGGGACAGTGAGCGTGAAAAGAGTATGGTAAAAGAAGAAAAAGAAAGGTATGAGTGGAAAAACAAAAGTGACGGGGGGGGGGGGGCAGGAGAACGGGCGTCCGAGTCACCGTGGTGAGCGGCTAGAAAATCCGTTCGACTAGGCCGGCATCCTCGAGAAAAAATGGCCGCGTATCTGCGTGCTGCGCTTCAAATGTCGTGTAAAGACGATAGATGAGGCGTTGCCTGAGATATGGACGCCATCTAGCAATACACCGGGAAACATGAATGCTTTGTTGCGGGCTGGTAGTCCCGGCGCAGCAGCAGGCGAAGACCGGCGGTGACCAACGCGACCGGCGGGGACGCCAGCCAGTCCGAACACGCGGTTTGGCGCGAAACGCTGAAGCAGAAGAAACGTCCTCACACAAGGAGTACTCTCCACACACTCTTTTATTTACACGTCGCCTGGGTAAAACAGGAATGCCAGAGCGGCGCCCCGTGGCATTCGTACAGCGCAATACAGAACCGAAACCGAAACACAATCATGAGCTCGTGCAGAGGGCACGGAGGAAGGCAAGTTTCGGCACAGTCGCATTTTCAGCGCAGCTTAAGAAACTAGGGTCTTTAGAATTACGTATCACTTTATATTAAAGGAACACACCCCCTAATACTTACCTAGTAATGTTGCGCCTCAGATATGCGTTATGTTTGCTTTTTGATCGACAATGTACACAAGTATGAACCTAGTCAGCCGTTCAAGATAGCTGGCCCTTGGGCAAGTGGTTCAACTTTGGCCGAGTGGCTGAATCGAGTGACGTGCCGACAAACAAAAAGACAGAAAGACCAAAATTTCTCCGTTTAAGTATCCCAAGAAAGACTATCGTCTTTAAAAGCGAGTAGGGCCGCAAGGGCTGATCGGCGACGGTGCACGTGGCCGGTGGGATGGAGCAAGTCCTGTAGGGTCGCACACGGCAGTCCGACGAGGTGGTACTTCATGGCGAGCCGCTTCCGCGCAGTGTTGAGAGAAGGGCAGTCAAACAATAGGGGGCACAGGGTTTCGATCGCGCCGCAATCGGTGCAGTTCAGTGCAGCGGCGCCGCGAAGACGATGCCTGCGTTCCGCGGGCCACACAGAACCGGTCCTCAGGGCAAGAAGAAGCGCCCGCTCGCGGCGAGTGAAACCAGTGGCTGGGATGGGAGGAGGGGGGTGTCCAGAGGCAACCCGTGCGTCAGGATGCTCGCGCACCAGCTCCCGGCGAAGGTTGTTGCGTGCCGAGTCGAACGAGCTGGCGTAATCCGTTAGCGAAGTCGCGTTATATATTCTCTATGGGAGTTGGGAGCTGCAACGCATGGCGCTTCAGCCAGCATGGGTATGATGGGTAGTACACGGATTTGTCTAAACTTCGTTCTTTCGGCTCTGTTTGGCTCCGCGTCGCCTGTATCCGCTTTGTCGCAAAAGGAAGTTAGCAAACGTCAGCAGTTCCACTTCACTATTTAAGCCCTTTTTAAGGTCATCAATTCAAGTCTGGTGACGAAGTTCACAACGATTCATTCTTTTATCCGAAAGAAAACCAAAACACAACAATAAACAAAGCCACAGGGGCGTTCGAAGCCCGCAAGCACGAAAACTAGGCAAATCCGTGTACTACCGATCATTTGCATAGTGGCTGAACGATCGCAACGCCAGAGTCTCCTGTATTTAGTTTTAGGAACCTCGATGTCCATGGTTGCTGAACAATCGCAGCGCACCAGTTTCCTCTAGTAAAGATTTTAGGAAAGGCTATGGTTGTCCCTGTCACAGTCGTGACCAATGACCAAGGCGAAAAAAACAAAACAAAAAAGAACAACCTCAACAACAAGGCGTGCAAGGCTGCATGAATCATACAGCTACAACTGTCAACAGTCTCGTTATTGTGTGGTGTGCTTATTGAGGCGCCTGCGCTGCTAGCCAAAAAAAAAATAAAAATATGACTTAGGGTTGATCTTCAGGACCCGAATAAAGTTCGTCGTACCATACTAAAGATTGCGGACCACGTCATATCCTATGCGCTGCAATGAATACGAAACTCGTAGATTCAACTTTTTATTACCCAGGTGCTTCGGCATCATGCATGCGCGACGTGCTGTCGCTTGACGTTCATTAGTGCTACGGCACTTTCCTTCAAATAGTATTGGAATAGTTGCTGCGAGGTTTCGAAAGCTAGATTTTAAGAAGGAAAAAAAAAAGATTGCGCGTTATTCTTTTCGGTTATTCCTGATTCGCAACTCTCTTTTAAGAGACATTTTAACTCGAAGAAAGTGTGATTGTCGCCAAGGAAGGTTCGCTTGTCTCTTTAAAGAGAGTCACATAAGCGCTAAGTCAGGTCCAGTAAAAAAGGGTCATAGGAATTTTTTTTTAGATTGTACCGGCTGATAAGACGTGGTTTGTAGGACAAAAGTTGTAACGACGCGAGGCATTCGAAGAGCGGAAAGCACTGGAAGGGCTCCAGATTCTAACGACAGGAGTTAGCGTGTGCATTATTGCACAAATATTAGGTGGATATTGCATACGTTTTGAACTATTCGATCTCTGTTAGCAGGCGACGGAAAATATATGGGATAGCGCACGAAGCGATCAAAAAATGCATATCCAGGCGGTCCTTATTCGAAATTTAGCAACAACTCTATTCGCGAGACCTAATAGCAGGTCCAAGCATAGCATAGTGTAACCTTTCTAGATGTCATCGCAATGTGTGCTTTTGAAATGTCAGGACGGTGCCCTTCAGTGAACATTCGTGCGGTGGTACGCATTTCAATTTCAAAAGAAAACTGCTGACACTGGCATTTCGTGCAAGCTCGCTGCGTTTAAGGCGAGGGCGTTAGATGTCTCATCAAACGCGAAATGTAGTTGCCGGCATCAACACGAGCATAGGTCGGCAATCTCACACATGAGTCGACTCACTCAGACTCAGAAAGAGCCGTGAGTCTGAGTTTGAGTGAGTCCGGGTGAAGAATGTTTTGGTGAGTTTGAGTCGGAATGAGTCCGGTTGTGAAAAATTTCAGTGTGTGAGTCCGAATGAGTCCCGTTGAGGAGTGTTTAGGTGAGTCTGAGTCCCAGTGAGCACCAAGCGCGAAATATATTTCTTGAGTGAGTATTAGTGGGCTCCGCACTTTTTGCCTACCTATGGCTCGATCTAAACAAATTCAGCGTTAATATCAGCCTTATGTCTGCTCACGTTTATACTCCAGTCGACTCACACATACTGCAAAGCACTAGTGTTCATACGCCAGCTCAATATTTATTTATTAGACTCGTGAGTTACGAAAGGATGTAGGGACAGGTGACACCCCCTCAGGCAATCTCTTTCACAGGTAGTTCTTGATAAAAATATCTCGTGTGAGTCGTTTCTTTCAATATAAATCTCCTTACTCGATGGCACCCACTCATAACTCATACTTGAAGGTACGAGATTAAAAGGCGCCAAGTAGAGCACCATTTATAGGAGATATTGGTGTTGACAACGTCGTTGGAAAAGCTAATTATGCGCTAATGGACTCATGAGTCGACTCAATCAGACTCAGATAGAGCCGTGAGTCTGAGTTTGAGTGAGTCCGAGTGAGTAATATTTTGGTGAGTCTGAGTCCGAGTGAGTCCGGTTGAGGAAAATATTGCTGAGTCTCAGTCCGAGTGAGCTCTAAGGGCAAAATATATTTCATCAGTGAGTCTGAGTGAGCTCCACTTTTGTTGCCGACCTATGAACACGAGTGATACGAAAAATCGTCCTCTGGAGTCACCGTGTGACGTGATCATGACGTCACAGGCAACCAAATGTGACGCCGTCGTGACGTCCTCATGGCGTCACTATAACCTCATTTAACGTGACGTCGTGCGATTACGTCATGAACGCTTGGTCAGAGGTGGCCCGATCCCGGAGGCACTGCAAAACCACGTGGGGTGCAGACAGCATATAGGGGGGTGTGGTATCAATACAATCGATTGAGAAGAAAAACAAGTAGAAGAAGGGTTTTGTCTTCGAGTTATCTTAGGCAAGTACGTAAGGCCCCGCGTCACTTCTTATTCACTTGCCGGTGACGCTGACATCTATAAGTAAAGGTCGCATGGCAGGCGCGCCAATTGCATCTTTCGGCTCTTCACGAGGTGGCGGATTTGAGTCCTGCGGGGTTATCGCACCCCAACGTGGCAGGAGTGCGTAAACGATCGTATGGTTAGGTGAGCGTCGAAGTTAAAAAACTTCAAAACACTCGAAAGTACTTACGTTAAACGGCGTCACCGAATAAGATGAACAACGCTCTTGTCAGGCCCGTAGCCAGGAATCGTATTTTTGGGGGGAGGGTGTCACTTGCTGAAAACCTTGACTATTTTTGAGGAAAACGGCTATTTTCATTATTTACTTTTGGTAAAAAGAGCTACTTCACTAATATTTCGGGAGGGGGGAGGGGGCCAGGCTTCTAAGCTCTCCTCCCCTGGCTAAGGGCCTGGCTCCTGTGTTTGTTTGTTGACCCGCATTCTTGTCTCATTCCAAATAAGTCCTAAGCAAATAAGTCCTAACTTGTCCAATTGTCGCAACTGATTAGCCACATTTGTTTAACGAAGGAATTCTGACTACGGCGACATATCGAGCTTGTGCGTCAGTTTGGCGCAGTGAGCACCTTCCAGTCGTCTTAGGCAAATTCATAACTGACCATGTGATTTATTCTCGTCTCTATAATAAACAGAAAGCTGATCACTTTCATTAAACACGATTCATACGCATGATCACAATGACAGAGCTGCACAACTTAGCACACATTACTGTATAAGTAAGGACAACAAGTGGAGCCTAATGAGTAAGCAGGCATCACCGTCAGTGCCTTCCGGCACAACAACAAAAAAGTCACAGCTTCGCCGCACGGTAAACAAAGAATGCGATAGCAACAAATTCGAATGTTATACGAAGAAAGGCTAGCAGCTTGCTCCTTTCGCAAACGCGTCTGCTGCAGCGAGCGGATTGAACCTCGTGTGTTCTATACCTCCACCTCAAACGTTGCGATGAGAGCACAACACGTACAAAGCTATGGGCCATCTGTTGGTTTTCTCTAGAGATAAGCGTGAGACCACAGGCGACCACAGGCGACCACAGCCTTTTCCACGCAGCCCCCATCCGGCTCCTATCTCCATGCGCCGCGACGAAAGACGGGCGGAGCGACGCCCTTTTATCGCGCTTAGTACATTTACGCCGTCTCACGGATTAGTAAACAAGCCTCTGTGACACCGAGCAGCGCAGAGATACGTTCACCGCCAACTGTACATGATGCCTACAAATAGCTGGTCGTTTGAGCGCTGCAGGATGTGTGTTTTGCTGGCTGAGCGTTCAAACGCGCTGCGCCGTGGAGCGAATGGTCGCTAGTTCGATTCCGCGGACGCGCGCTTTAGAAACATTTTCTCAGAAGTACTTGCTGTTAGCATAGTCGTTACTTACTGTGTACTGACCATAAAACTATTGCCACATACCGCAAAACAGCGAAAAAAGGAGGGCGAAAGGAGCCATGTCACCCCTCCTTTATTTATTGTTTTGCGCTATATGACCTTAGTTTTTTGGTCACTACACAGAAAGATTTTCTGCGAAAACGTTTTTCGTTGTGTGTTCAGTGTATATGCCTATACATATACTGAACATGACGGCGACAGCGAAATCCCGCCGGGACTGTCGATATAATTGCTATCGCAACAGAACAGTGCAATGAACAACTATGCACAATGCGTTTCTCTCTTGCTCTCTCTTCATGAACGTGCACCTATGGTATGTGAAGTTTTTCTACAGTTCCTCTCATACTGAAATGCACGTAAAGGCGTAGAGAACAAAAATGAAATTCCATCCCGCAGCGTCCCGCAATTTGTGTGGCTCCCTCATACAGACCAGCGGAATTATGTTTGCATCGCTACGCAGGAAGTGCGCCTCGAAGTGCTATACACATAATGAGCTAACAGCTCTGGGCACATCCGTCACGCAACATTCGCGCTTAAACCGACCGTTAAACTCGACTACAACTTTCCCGTCTCATCCATGCTGGGGTTTATGCACGGCGCCGTTTGCAAAACTACATCTCCGGAGCCCGCGCCCCATATCCGTAACTCATTCCTCTCTCTCTGTCACGAACATACATACATACATACATACATACATACATACATACATACATACATACATACATACATACATACATACATACATACATACATACATACATACATACATACATACATACATACATACATACATACATACATGCGCAAACATCGCCGTACGTCCAGCGCAACTTCCTTCTATGGGGTTGGGCTTCGCAGAGCGGCGAGTAGAGGTGTCCACACTATGAAAAGTGGATTCACTATACGCGAATTGCAAAAGATTTCTTAGACGCTCGCAGCTAGGCTCTCGAGATTGTCGTTCGCCGTGTAGTGAAACCGACGCTGGCACAGTCATTAGGATTACAGAACGTGCGCACCTTTTCACTTTAGACTGTACAGAACGTTACCTCCTGCAACCTTCGTGCATAATCACCGCGGAAACTTACGTCTCGTCAGAGGCTTCTCGCTCCACAATGGTTTTCTCCTTCAGGTGAAGCTTCCTACCTCTCCTTCTGTTTTTCTAAGTATGCCTGTCTCTCGTCAATGAAGATCGTAATGCGAGTTGCGAATTCGAAAGGACAAGCGAACGACGTTGTGAGTATGAAGGATTGAATTGAACTTTATTTTTTAATTGAAGTTTAGTTGTCCTGAATTCTTACAGTAACGGGAGCAGAGGCTAAAGGCTACACAGATTGACAAGGGGCCTATGCTCCCAAATACAGTTTGGCAAACCCACCACTGAGCATCCCACTATATGACAAATATGTTACCATTATTGACATAAGAATACAACAAAAGATGGCAGTCTTGTTACACAATGTGTAATAAAAATATAAGAAATAAAGGCAGGCGTTGTGCCCAAGAGGGGCACAACGCCTGCCTTGGACAACTTGGACAAATATAGGTAACGCCAACTTGGACAACGCCAACTTGGACAAATATAGGTAAACACACACACACACACACACACACACACACACACACACACACACACACACACACACACACACACACACACACACACACACACACACACACACACACACACACACACACACACACACACACACACACACACACACGCGCGCGCACGCACACACACACACACACACACACACCACACACACACACACACACACACACACACAAAGAAACGCTTATAAACGGGTGGCCAGATCTGTTTGGTCCACAAAGGTCAGCAGAGCTCGATGGGCATGGTCGCGTCGAGATACACAACCTCTCGGAAAGAGGTAATCGTCAATGGTGGCTCACTTAAATCCGAGGGATTTATACTCCTTAATCAGCAAAGCCCGCCGCGTAACAAACGTGGGACAGTGTAATTTAAGATGCTCAAGTGCTTCACAGAAACCACAAGCTGCACACAACGGGCTGTTCACACGTTCTCGGCGGTATAATCGTTCGCGCACCAATACTAAGTCGACTCCTAGTTTATATAACAGTGCTATGGAACGACGAGGCAAGCCACTACCACGAACACGGGGAGGAAACGATCCGTTCGCTACACGCTGGTCTGGGTGCTGCTTAGGAGGGGGCGGCGTAATAGCAGAGGAGCGTTGTACATCATAGACGAAATTTCCAGGAAGTCACAGTCATGGCGATTACAAGATGAAACGAGGCTATCAGCCTCTTCATTTCCAGCCATGCCCACGTGCGAAGGTATCCACTGGGCAGCTAGGGACACCCCACGTTAGAGAACTTTGTTGGGGGATTCTATAATACTGCATTAAGGGTAACTGACTGGATTCCAAGAGATGGCAAACGCGTGAGGGGGAGACAAAAAATTAGGTGGGTAGATGAGATTAAGAAGTTTGCAGGTATAACGTGGCAGCAGAAAGCACAGGACTGGGTTTATTGGCGGAACATGGGAGAGGCCTTTGCCCTGCATGGGGCGTAGACAGGCTGCTGCTGCTGCTGCTGCTGATGATGATGATGATGATACTGCATAGAATAGGGCTGTCGGCCTCTTTTCCAGTGGGTCTGCTAAGGGCACCACGAGAGTCTGTAACGATGACGACTTTCGATGTAGGTAATCCTTCTTGCACGTACTTAAGGGCGACATCAATCGCTGCTAGTTCCGCAGTCACTGATGATGATGGGTGAGGTATTTTAAACACTGGTCTGACGTCTGTCGAAAGACAAAAAGAAAGCTGCAGAAGGACCTAGGCCGTCGCTGCGTACAGATGCGTCCGTAAATACTTTACCGTTATCTCCAAGTTCTTCAAATAAGTGCGACTGGGCTAATTCGAATAGTGCCGAAACAGGTTGGTCACACTTTTTGCGTATTTCTGGATTTGACAGATGAATGGGGAAGATGCATTTACTGTGTTCTTCCGATATTGTCGCAGATGTAGTTTTTGTCTGAATTGCCATTAATGCTAATAAACAAAGCCGCCATTTTCCCCATGCGAGAGAGCAGGCAAATAAGATGTTAGAAATCAAACACGGACACTTTAGTATTCACACAGTGTTTCATTAAAGTTAGGCTTTATTACAAATTTTATGGTGCGCCGCTTTGCTTTTCTTGAATGCTAACGAAGATGATTTTATGGTCCGCGAACTAGTTACTGACGGTGGCAACTTTGGCCTCTCTATAACGTGCTGATTTGACGTCCCTTTTCTCCGGTGTTTCAGCAGGGAACTATGCCTTTCTTGAAATTTCGCAGCCTACCGTGTAGGTGTACCTACAGGACGATTACATTCAGCCTGTCAGTTGCGCTGAAGCGCACACAAAGAAGGCCCAGCCGGTGCGCCATCTATTGCAACCAAGAGCTGGCAGAGTAGAAATATGGTGGCTGTAGGGGGAAGTGTGACGGCCGAGAGCGGAGGGCTGTACGAATTCCCAATAAAAGATGGCGGTCACAACAGGTGGCGTTACCTGCGCCGTAGGTGCTTGCCATGGTGCTTGCGGCGGCATTTGCCTGCTTTGCGTATGGCTGCTAGACATTAGTTTCACTTGTTTCTCATATTCGCTTATACACCGCGTCCGTGCTTTTAAAGGCGCTACGTGTTTGGTTAGCCAAGAAGCATGTGTTCTGAGCGGTGTTAAGCAAGAGAAAAAAGAAAACAAAAACAAGAATTCTTTTAAATCAGACCGAACTGGCGTGCCTCCAGTTTTCATATTTGAATGTTTCTTAATATTGGTCTGCTTTGACAAGTTTAATCTGCAACAGCGTGCAAAAACTGGGCTAGTTGGTTTGCTTTTCTTCGTAAAAACAGCGCAAAAAGACAGCAACACGAGAAGAAGAACAACACTGGACAGGCGCTGAACTGTTCAGCGCCGGTCCTGTGTCGTTCTTATTGTCGTGTTCTTTTTGCGCTGTTTTTACCATACGTTTATAGTCTGCTTCAGTTGAAGTAAGCTACTTGCTCGGCTGTGTAGCTAAACTGACTTTAGAGTGTTTTTTTTTTCTTCTTGGTGAAATGTAAACTATTTCCAATAGTTCATAGGGAGTGTATTGGCTACAGTGCAGTGCGTTTTTTTTTCTCGGACCGCACCCCCCTCCCCCCTTCATTTCCTCTTAATTGTATGGAGTTCGCTTCAGCGTGAAATGTTCAAAGCATTTACATCTTCCGGCTCCTTTTCCTCGAGAAACTTGAAGTGGAGATCAGAATGTGGCAGCGGGAGGCTCTTTGATACTGAACATTTTATTTTACTGTTTTAGCAATAGTTCTATCAATGCAAGGACCAATGATTTCTGTTAACTGTTTCTGTTAACTTGTGGCTTTAGATGCATACTAAATACAGTAAGGGAAATGGTAAAACATGTTTATTTATCACACATTTGTCATCATATAATAATTATGCCAGACATTTGTCATCACATTGCTCCCCATCATGTTAAGAGGTCAAATTACTTGACCCTCCTCAGCTTCAAGTGTTCTCGGCGCTCCCTTTGTTCACTCCTGTCTTTGTGTGTTTGGTAAAGTACTACAGTGCATCCGGGAACACCGTAGGCACAGCGTCTTCTGACAAACGCGGGGTATCTCAACAACGTCGCCGTTCATAATGTACCGGCATGTCCTTGTGATAAGACTCACGTCGAAGTGCCGCTCGCGAACAACGCTGTCCCTCGTCAGCTATTTCTCAGCCCTCTTAATATTTCGAGCCCATTGCTCTCGCCTCGAGAGATCCTTCGGGGCTTTAGAGACCGAAAGCTTCTCCGAGCACGACCTATACAGGAAGCATATACGGGCGCGACTTGACGGCATGGTTCGCAGAACACGTGGGTAAACAAACGACGACCGCAAAGGCGAGGCTTCTGAACAAGGTGACGGCAAAGCATAGAGAGAACGAACGAGCCGAAGCATGCATGGCGAGCACCTACTACTACACCAGCGCCCCTTGCGGCAGCCAGAAATTTCATTGCGTTCCGCACTTCCCTCTCCCACGGCGGAGATGCAGCGCCCGTCACACTTCCCCCTCTAGCCGCCATAGTAGGTACCGCCGCGGCGAGGCTCCGAGCGAGCGCAGCCGTGACGCCTCTTCGAAGCGGATCACGTGGCGTGACGTCACTTGTGCTCCGGCGGCTCAAGGTGATTGCGACGTGATGGACGAACTTGCGAAACATGGCGTAGCAGAGTTTTCGCTTTAAAAGGCGCAGAGGTCAGTGACACGGCCATACTTAAGAGATAGGCCTTAAATCAATAGTGAGGACGTACAAAATACCGGTGTCTCATTATCTGCAGGCACCTTCCTCAGTTATGGATTTCAGACGGTGCTCTAGTGGTTATGGTGTTCGATTGGTGGCCCGTAGGTCGCGGGATCAAATCCCCGCCACGGTGGCCGCATTTCGATCGATGAAAAATGCTAGAGGCCCGAGTACTTCGATTTAGGTAAACGTTAAAGAACCGCAGGTGGTGAAAATTTCCGGAGCCCTCCACTACGGCGTCTCTCATAACCACATCTTGGTTGTGGGACGTGACATACGAACTATTATTATTAATAAGCATCTGAAAGCAATTCGTCATCCGACGCGATGGGTTAACTCCAGTGCTCCAGCGGTTACCTCTTTTTGCAACACCCTACGAAGTAGTGTTTGTAAAAAAAAGTGTCGCAGTACCTGTGCATAAAAGAAAACTACATGAGCGCCCACTTCCACGCGGGCCGTGACACGAAAAGCCGTAGATTTCTGAACGATGTGCTCGTCATCGCAAAATTGATTTTACGGTATATTTGCTTTTCTCGTAGTGATGCAGACCTGTCGATGGTACTATCGATACCATCGATAGCTGAGTCACTATCGAACTATCGATGGTAAAATGATATCGATAGCGCTATAGATAGTAAAAAATTCGATGGTACTATCGATAGCGTAGAATCAACAGCACGAACTCATGACAGAATAAGCTTGGTCCCCCGCGCACGTGGTACATAGTGAAGCCGGAGGAGCAGCCTCAGGGACAAGAAAATTGACAAGCTTGTGTTCTTCGCCCGTGTGCTTTGCTGACACATGACCACAAAGTCAAACTGTTCAGCTGTAGCGGAAAGGAAGGCGTTCCATGTGAGGGAACTGCGCGGCTTCGAATTTATATCGCATTTTATGATTTCAAAATAGAGAAAAATATATCGTGAACTAAGTTTGTTAATTGTAAGGTATACCTGGCTGCTTCTAGATGTGAATTTATTGATGGACACATTCCGCCATTTTCACTGCAGAAATAATTTATTCATTTCGCCAAAAAATTGCTCATAAATTAAGCGAAGCTGATAATAGGCTATAGGAAATATTTTGGCAATATGGCCGGCCAACTGCAGCATCACTGTTCACTCCAGTATCGATAGTGTTGTCACGTGGTTGTGACGGCGAAGAATGCTGCAGCAAGACCGGGAAATTCGGAGCTCTTAATATGGGCGAACTTGTGCCCAGAAAATCAAAACTCAAAATACAAGCTATACACGCTGCACACTGATAGCAGCTAGAACAGTCGTCGGCCGTCGAGTAATGTGATCATCGGTGGAACGTGTCGTCTTTTATACATCAGTGATCGAACCTAACAGCGTTAGCGCTGGTGCTCACGCAAGCTCTCGAATAAACTTGCCTATTCGCGTCCGCCGCGTAATCTTAACAGAAAGATCTCAAACAATCATGAAACTTCTCAAACATTACGGCGTGGTCTGCGTCAAACGTGTCTAACAGTCTTTGTGGTTGAAACCCGAACATATCAAAACAAAGCAATAAATACATGTGACAGCAATAAAATGATATGAAAAAGATTTATTCAGGTCCGTCTGGGCATGAACTAGCACATAGCGGGCCAATCGCTTGTAATATTAGTTTGTCGACAGTTGTACTTTCTATAGTTTGCCTATACTATCGATAGTTTCAAAAAGCTATCGATGCTATGGATAGTCAGTTTATCGATAGTTCTGCATCACTATTGTCTCGGCCTCCGAGATGCATGGACAGACCCTAGTACCGTTTTCGGATTCAGCGTGACGCAACAAACCTCGCGCCGTTTATGAAACCTCGATCAATTCAGTAACAAGGTTAGCGCGATCAAATTGGGATAAGAAGACATGGAAGAGCGATAGACGAGGCTGTCGCTTTTTTTTTTTATGTGTGCAGGTCTTAAGGCGAATGAAGGTAAAGCGAGAAAAAATAACGACGTGGACTAGGGTGGACAAACAACAGGCGCTTACATAAAACGGAGGTTTGTTGCGAAAAAAAAGCAATACAAAAAACAGCCCATATAAAGGTGAAGTAGCCAAAGTGACGCCGAGGGCTGTAACCCCGAACTAATTTTTTAGCAAATGTGTTAGGTCAACTAGCCTGACAAACGATCCTTGCGCAAATCGCCATTATTAAATTTCAGAAATTTGTGAATGCCGTACACCTCAACAAGATTCTGCTCTCTGCGACCAGACACACGAGGTATACGTTGAAACACCCTTCCCATTGTTTGACACCGGGCTAAACTTCTTCCCAGCTTGATAGCGCTTAGTGCATATGTACTAAGTTAATGAGCACTAAGTACAGTGTTCACTGATTTAATTGCATTCTTCTAACCTTATGGTGTTTCACACTGATTACACCAACGTTGGGCTCTGGTTAATGGACCGTGCTGTGCGGGGGAGGAGGCCAGACGTAGTCAGAATTAGCCGCATAGTCTCCCCATTTCATCGTATATCGCATCATCTAGATGTCCCTAGAGCCTCCCGATGACGCAACAAGCGCCACCAGCCGTGCGCTCCGGGTGCCTCATTTAAATCTTCGGACGGTGTTAACGTGACGGAGAATTCAGCGTGTTCTGTCAAGCGTTAAGAAGAATGACGCCTACGCGACGGCACCAAACCACGCAGAAAAAGTAAACAGCACCTTCAGCGTCACAGTTCCACTCCCTTGACATTGCCACGAATTACATCCGACGAAGCAGAAACAGCCCGGAATAGACACTACAGTAGCAGCAGTGGTTTCAACGCGTGTTCCAAGATCGGAAGCCCAACCCACGCACACTGATAGCAAGAGAATACTGGAACGACCGTCTTTGATAATTAAGTTGATCAAGCGGGACGATTTAATTACATGCGTTCGTGAGTCCAGCCGCTTTGTCGAAATTCTCCTGGCGGTTAGATTTTCATCGAAGACAGCCGGGCACATGTGGGAGGACCTGCGGGGACAGAGGAGGTTGTGTATCAACTACTGGGTGGGAGGTTACACGATAGAAACACGAGGTTGCTTACACCAGACTAACCTATGGCATAAAGTCAGTGAAGCAGGATAACCAGCCTGCAAAAATCTGCATTTTCTCACTTTTTACAGGCGTTAAATTTATGTGTAGACCATTCAACTTGAGCTTCTTTTTTTTTGTAACTGTTTCGGGATAGACACTTGCTTTGACGTCCGTGTTTTTTTTCGCGGCTAATTATGTGTTCAAGATTGCACCAACTAGCCCAAGTCCCCTCCTGGCACACAGGGCATGGAGGGGGGGGGGGGTGAAGGTTGTTATCGTTTGCCACGCCCCATTGCACTCGCCTATGCTAATACTCGTCCGCTTGACTAGCGGCTTCACCTGTGTTCTTCTGTCTGTAAAGGATGACTGCCACTCCGCACGTTACTTTGTATATAACCCTAACCATTTAGGTTATGTAATACAGGCAATGTCTGTCGTGAGCTAGAAAAGCCCAAGGGGTGAGGGGCTTTGTAGGCCACGCGCGCCAGTGAAAGTTGGTATTTCGTTATTTCGCTCTTTCCTTTCCCATAAACTGCGCGAATAGTGATACATGCGAACACCGCAACAGAGTTGAACAGCATACTTACTTGTATAGATACGTGACTCCCCGTTCCCGTCGCGGCTGCTCTCAACAATCTCGGACGCAGTAACACGCCACGCACGCTCCGCTAACGCGATCTGTCGCGCTGCGCCGCCGCCTTTCTTTCTTTTTTTTTTTTTTGAAAGGCGTGTGGCATTATCTTCTCCGACGCGCGGCATCGCTCCAGCGCGCTTTGTAAAAGGTCGTCGCCGAATGTTAAAACTGGCATACGTGCTGTCGCGTGGTCGTTATGCAAAACGTTTCGATTGCGTCAGCCGTCAGGTTTGCGCTCCGTTATTCTCTCACACGCGACATTGGAGTGGCAGCATTCGCGTTGTCGACGGCATTTTTGTGTAAACATTCGAATGAGAGCGAAGAATGGAATGGGACTACGTAAATTTTTACTCGCCGGGTTAATGTCGCACAATTACGTTTGCGTTCTCTCAAAGCATAAGTTTAGACTACGAGCTGTGAATTTGTTTAGTTGGATTTGGCTTAAAAGGAATAGTATACACTGAGTCAGGCATCTTCTATAATGACGGATGCAAGTTTAGTCCTATCCCTCAAGAGAAAATGCGTGTAAAAGCTGCACCTCACCCGTACTTCCCTACGGCGCAGAAGCATGGAGGTTTACTATATGGGTTCAACTTAAACTTCGGAGCCATGGAAAGGAAAAAGAAGTGGTAGGTGTAACCTTAAGGGACAAGAGGAGAGCAGAGTGGATCAGGGAACAAATGGGTGTTGAGAGAAGGAGAAGGAGAGAAAGGAAAGGCAGGGATGTTAACCAGTCTAGAAGGACCGGTATGCTACCCTACACTGGGGGAAGGGATGGGGGAGATATAAAGATAGAGAGAGAGAGAGAGAAGGAGAGCACGCACGCACAATGAGTCACACACATCTCACAGTCATGCTAACATCGTTAGTCTATAACCGACGGTGCAG
This sequence comes from Rhipicephalus sanguineus, assembly GCF_013339695.2. Taxonomy (NCBI): domain Eukaryota; kingdom Metazoa; phylum Arthropoda; class Arachnida; order Ixodida; family Ixodidae; genus Rhipicephalus; species Rhipicephalus sanguineus. The sequence goes on from NC_051182.1 coordinate 124,069,842, forward strand.
GTCTGATGCCTTCAAGAAGTTGAGCACTGCCTTCGTCGCCTTCACCCGCGATGACCTCTCAGGACGACATTCCAGAATGGTTTCTGCCGTCATCGGTCTGGGATCTATGCGAGCAAGAGCGACTGCGAGGGATTTTCTCTGCGCATTGTAGCGAGAACAGTCGCAGAAGATGTGCTGTAGTGTCTCCTCGATACCACAGTTGTCACAAAGCGGGTTGTCAGCGATTAAGATTCGAAAGACGAATGACTTTGTGAAAGCCACTCAGCCATAAACGGCAAAGCAGAGTCTATCTTAGTCGAAATAAAGATGAAGAAATGGACAAGGGCAGGGCATATAGCGCGAAGGGAAGATGACCGCTGGTCATTAAGGGTTGCAGAATGGGTTAGAAGAGAAGGCAACCACGCGAGGGGGAGACAGAAAGTTGAGTGGGCAGATGAGGTTAAGAAGTTTGCGGGTACAACGTGGTCGCAGCAAGCACAGGACCGAGTTAATTGGCGAAACATGGGAGATGCATTTGCCCTGCGATGCGCGTAGTCAGGCTGACTACGACAGTTCTAATCACACTTGCCTGGAGCGGTGGAGCGCGCGGCTACTGACACTGTCGCCGTCCGCAGATGCCACCTCGCTTCAGTTGCAAGCCTCCCGTTCATGCTTGAATGATAGCGCAGAGATCTAGCACGCGGTATGGCTACCTTTGGTGTCATTACGGAGTCGGTCTCTGCATACTTTTTTTTTTGGGGGGGGGGGGGGGGGGGGAGCGGGGTGAAACGGTGGCTAACGCGGAGTATTGACCGCTTTAGACAAGCATTATTCAGGCGTACAAGACAGCGTCGAAAGTTTAGAGACCACGAGACACACGAAAAAACAGGTGAGTGTTCCTGCTGGCCCGGAAGTAAGACGTGAATTTAGATTTCCGCCCTGTTCTAAAAAAGCGCTAACAACACCTATTTTACAGTTCCACCGGATACAGTAAGAAATAGCTGAAAAATGTAAAGTTTTGTCAAGCCTGGTGGTCTCTAAACTTTTGGCGCCGACTGTACAAGACAGCAGGAACACATGGACGCAATAGGAGAAAGGTCCATGCCATTCGTGCAAGCGCTCGCGTTGTTTGCTACTCTTCTGTCACTGTGCTTGCGCAGTTTTATTGCAGCCGTTATAGATAACTGCTCTGGCTGCTCTGTGCTGGAGACAGATGGTAAAGCGAGCAAGACATAACAGCTCTGGTTGCTCTGTGCTGGCTAAGCTGCCTTGGTTTTCCATCTATTGCTCCTACTACTCCTTTACTTCCGCGTCACTGACGGCAAGGAAATAGGCTCTCGCTAATGCAAACCACAATGTTCGTGTGTGTGTGTGCGTGTGTGTGTGTGTGTGTGTGTGTGTGTGTGTGTGTGTGCGCGCGCGTGCGTGCGTGCGTGCGTGCGTGCGTGCGCGTGTGTGTGTGTGTGTGTGTGTGTGTGTGTGTGTGTGTGTGTGTGTGTGTGTGTGTGTGTGTGTGTGTGTGTGTGTGTGTGTGTGTGTGTGTGTGTGTGTGTGCATTCATTGTCAGCACGTGGTAGGAGACGAGCGCACGCTCCCTCGAAACAATGATTAATGAAGCATGCGTTGTAACCCTCTAAATTTCCTTGTCGTTCGAAACGAAAGGGCGTACGAACACATTGCCGAATCGACACGACTGGTTTACGTATGCAGGCAAGCAAGATCGACGCCGCATAGCGATCGCGGCTGGTATTGGCGAAACCGGAGGAACCCGGGCCGGGAACAGGAAATTGGCACTCGCTACGTGAGAAGGGAGTGCGGTTTTTTTGCTTTGATTTGTTTTGTTTTTGGACGTGAGGCACACACTGTGAGTGTGGAGACAAAAGAAATGCACAGCCGGCGCCAGGCCCTTTCGATTTGCGCTGAGGTCGATGAGAGAAACACATGGCAATCTTTATTGCTTGCGTCCATAGAGGGGGCGTTCTACTGTCGGCCATCATATGCCTCGGTGCTCATTCGCTCCTTGTTACGCACACGAACACATGTACACACACATGCATACATACACATACTGTCATACACGCACACACACACACTTCAATTCTCCCATATGACTAATCACCTAACTCAACTGATTAAGAGGTTATTACTTCACCTTCCTAATTACTGTTCGAAATGATGTTTTTAATCATCTTAAGATGCCCTCCGCTGCAGAAAAAGCAATTCTAAAGGCAGCGAGCAAGTATCGCACTTTAGTAATTTTTGAGGATTTTGGACACATTTCTTGAAGCACCCTGTATAATAAAATAGTAGCGCACCAAATAATGGGTACAGAACACCGATTACTCTTCTAAATGCTATGGTTGCTAACCGGTGCATGGTGTGCTATGCCTAAGTAGGAGCCTAAACAGCCTTCAAGGTGCTGTTAGAGTAGATATGAAGTACGTAGAAGTGTCGATATTCTTCGTTCTCGCGAGTATTTTTCTCGATTGGGGTTCGTTCATGCCACTGGGTGCGTTGCTCTTATGTGTATTTACCATGCTAATTACTTAGTGACTCACGGCCATTAATTAGCAAAATGCCGCGCCATTTAGCTTTTTTATTTAATCTTATAAGTGTTTTAGTAATAGAATCAACTTGATACGGTAATGCACACGCGCATAAAAACGAAACAGGCAAAAACGTCTAGTTGGATAATTCTAGTTCGCTAGTTTTAATGCGGCTGCTAAGTTGCTAGTGCGGTTACTAACAACTTAGTAACGGACTAACCATTCGATTTAGTGTTATTTCCTTACTAACCAGGCAGCGAGTTTCACTAACCCACATTTTACTTCCTTGACTCGCATGACGTAATGGCAAGTGTTATCTGTGAATAGTAAAGGGCTAGTAATTGGGTGAATATGCCAGCTTTTTTTTTTAAAGCGTGCAGGCTGAATGTCAGAACCCCTGGCAGCTAATTAGTTAAGTAACGTATTAACCATTACTAAGCCAGAAAGAAAACGAGGGTCTGCGACCAGGGGTTCTTTTGTCCGAGTGGCTACTCCATAGGCGTAATTGGTTGCTTGTGAAACGCAAACACGCAGAAAAAGCTTAACGCGAGCTAAAACAAGAAGCAGTTTCTCAACGCATTTCAAGCACAGTTCTTCTTCATTCTTAAATGAGCCCTCAAGAGTAAGCTCTTCCTTCAGAGAGCAACTCTGATTTGGCGAGATAATTGAGTTAAGTACAACACGCGAATGAAGTCCGCAAAGAGCGCATGGGTCAGCTTCTTTGCTTTTGTGCGTGTCCTACAGAGAAAACGCAAGCACAACGAAAATTCGGAGCCCTTCCACTGCAGTGAGAATGGAAAAACAAGGTAGCTGTGACGATGGTCTGTCTGGCATAGCGAATACTGGTACAGATAATTTGCATATTATCATTAATTACTATATTGAGCGAATGAAGGCACATACGCTCAAATATCTCCAGTGTTTCTCTTGCGCATGATGCGTACGCTCTTATCAGCGGCGGTCAATGGCTGTCTCAATGTTAAATCCTGTAGTACATAGGAAACACCAGCTGCTGTTGTTTCGAAAGGGCAAAAAATGGCATGACGTTCGTTTCTCATGCAAGTGGTCTTGTCCTTGCGACAAACGTGTTCACCGCATTTTGACATGTCGGTGAAATCGTGCACCTCTAACTTCTATACGGCGTGTCATTTTTTTTTTCGACGTAGAAGCACTGGATTAGTCGAGTTAATGGGCTCGCCAAAAATTGTTCTTCTACCCGCCTTGTGTCCTCAGACGCGATCCGCGAGAACATCGCCACATTGGGCTTTGTTGTAGCAATAATAAATACGAAGGGCATGAAGTAGGGTCAAGTAAAAGCCACCTCGCTGGTCATTGTGGGAAGATCTAGATTACCAAAAAATAACGCTTTGAATGACCTCTACCAAGGACGTGATTCAGGAAATGTCAGATAGTTGAATGCATGCGGATCGCACTAATTAGACTATATGACATTTCCTGAATCTAGTACCTAAGAATACTGTCTTCAGCTTGACAACGGTTTCTGACATAAAACTGCCTTTCAATGAAATGAATGATAGTAAAAGAAAGAAGGCAAATTTTAAGGGCTCGTTTTTCTTTGCTGGACACAATATTAATGAGAACTAGCAGACAAGAAAGCCAAGGAAATTATAGGGGACGGTATTTGTAGTAATTAGGATATAAATGTCAAGAAAGTAGAGTGGACGAAAACATAACTTGCCGCCAGCCGGGACCGAACCTGCGACCTTCGAATAACGCGTCCGATGCTCTACCACTAAGCTACGGTGATCGGCGCTGACTAACACTCCCAGGTTTAAACGCACATATACACCCTATTAAGTGGACGGGGGGATAATCGCCACCGTAGCTCAGTGGTAGAGCATCGGACACGTTATTCGAAGGTCGCAGGTTCGGTCCCTGCCGGCGGCATGTTATCTTTTCGTCGACTTTACTTTCTTCATATTTATATCCTAATTACTACAAATAACAGGTCTCATATTTTCCTTGGTATTATTGTCTGTTAGTTCTCACTATAGGCATGCTGCAATTCAAGCTTAATGAGTTTAGTTCATAAATGTAGGTGGTAAAAACAGAACGAAGCCCTAGGGTTTTACGTGGCTCGACCTTCATACAATTTTGAGGCACTCCGGAGACTAGATTACCCTAATTGCCTAAGGTTCGAAGAAAACAAATGGTTTAAGCGCGATAGTGTTAAAGAGCTCGTTTCGCAGAATTGCTAGAAATTACGCGTCAAAACAACCATATGATTACGAGACGTGCCTTTGTGAGAGGCTGCGGTTTGATTTAGACCACCCTCTGGTTCCTTATCGTGCGCTTATATCTCAGCACGCGAGTTTTCTTTGCATTTCCTCTCTATCGAAGTGCGGGGTGCGGCCACCGTGTCCAGAATTAGAACCCACGCCGTAGAGGTTAGTAGCGCGACACCACGGTGGGTTTCTATGCAGCTGGGCTTACGCGGGAAACCCTAGCCGGCTAATTCCTCCGTTATAGAGCTTTTTCTTCGTCGCGCATGGCAGCGAAGATGTATATACCTTGGGGCGACCAAATCCTTTATATGAGTGCAAAAACTCCTAGCGTGTATGTGTCACAAAAATTGAGCAAGTACCACTACTCATCACCGGTCCGCTAATGTTAAAAAAGTCGTCCGCGGGCAAACACGCATGTGCTACAGAACTGTGCAAGTCCCAGCGCCCACCACTGGTCCCCTAAAAATGAAGAAGGCGACAGGAAGGCGGTGAACACCAATTATGATTTCTGGACAGACGTAAGAGGCAATTGAGAATGACTCTAATAGACCGTCGGAATTAAACTAGTGATAAACAACAGGGCCGCACGTTTCAGCTTTGATAGTTAGCCATGTGTAGGGAGCTCAGTAACACTCAGTAACAGTTTTTACCAACCGTCCAAGGACTAGTGCTTGGGCGGTTGGTAAAAGCAGTTACTGAGTGCCCTGCAGTTTGAAGATCCGGGCACAGGTATGCCACATCGGGACGTCCAGGTCTTGCCTGGTCACCGCTTCGCGTTTCTTGTTTCGTCAACGCGCGTCACCTGATGGAGTCTCCCCCATTCGTGTAAATGAAGATTCCAAACCTATTTAATTTATGAGCGCGCGCTTGACACACGGAGAAAAAGTTGCACCGAACGCGGTGGGAATTTTTTACAAGGCGTTTCGAAAAGAAAAGCGATGTTTTCCAGGTCATGGTCAGCGCGCGGCCCGGTGACCGCAGCGACTTCAACCGCGTCCTCGAAGGTCATGAATCGTTTGTAGTACGTCGACACTCCCGCGGTCGTTGGTTTGACGCCGTGTACAGAACGAGCGCCTGACCCTGAAGCAGCCATATAGGCATCCCTCTGTACGCGATAGCCTGAGAAAACAGAATGCGTAGCTGGCGTTTCTTCATACGACGCGTTTCACAGGGTTCTCCTCTGCCTCACTGAGCACGCGCCCGCAATAGCTTTTGTGAAACCGGCTGCCAATGGCCACTCAGTTTATTCCGCACGCTCGCGATGGAATTCGAGCGCCGTTTCGAATTCATCTTTCTGTGTGTCGCCGGTTCTAACTAACCTTCCTTCTTTCTTTCATTTTTTTTCGGTACGGACAAGTATTTCTTTCGACACAGTGTGCTGTTCTGCCACATCCAAAAGGTGTGCGATCGTGTCGGGTGCCGCGGGAATACTGAGCTAACTGAGCACTGGAGCCAATTCAGGGGTCTCTTCGCGATGTTCGAACTGGAATCGGCTTCGGTGCTTGTTTCTGTGGTCGTCTTGATCTGCTACGCCATCGGTCGCTGGCTGATCCGGTGAGTGTATTTTTACAAGGTGTCAGCAAAAAGGACGTTTAAAAAAAACGAACTGAAGCAGCTTCACTGACACTTACCGTCGCGAAAACTTGCTTAACAGCAACACTGGTGGCATCGTATTCTTATTTCATCGCTTTATTTTGCGCTATAGTACTTTTGCCTCCACTGGCACTTTTAACCAGTCTTTACGATGTCAAGTCAGCGAAGCTGCTTCAGGTTGTGAAATAATAACGTTCAGCGGACCGGGCCAGATAGTGAATTAATAACGTTTAATGGAACAAAGGTGAGGAGTGGAGCTTATCCAACTTCTGCGGCACGTACCATACCCACCAGGAGCTGTGTTACGCAGGGATAAACCTCGACTTTAAGCAGCTCCTCTATATAACGCATTTTCCGACGCGTGGCGTTTAGGCTACGCAGGCTGTTTTTCAGATTCAACGATCTCTAAGCGGACAGTTTCACCGGGCTAGTTGGTAATGATCCATTATTTTAAATAGAACGAAACTTTACCAAGGACAGCTGCAAAGTAGGACAAGCCATAGGGACTCCTGGCTTGTCCTCTCTATATCTCTTTTCGGTAAAATTTTGGACTACGTACAGTGATTTAACGTTACCTTGTTCGTCTGGATTACGGGCTCTGCGTAAAACATGCCGGTGCATTCGGATGCCGGCTTCAAACTTAATTTGGCTCTGCTGTTGAAGGATTCACTTCGTTCGTAGTGAATGACTGTGTAAAATGAGTTCGGTTACCTTCAGGTAGCTTCAACGACCAAGTATCATTTAACGGAGGCTGCGAGATCGCTTCCCATTTCGAACGTTTCTGGGCCTTACAAGATAATCGCTGTAAACAGTTCTTCAACACAAATTTTCGCTGTTAGTGCGAAGCTGATGTTAATTTAATGCTTATTATTGTTGAAAAAAACACTGGAATATGGTTGCTTGCCAAGAGGCAAGTGGGAGATTTCAGTTTTTTTTTTTATTCGCCGTTTTTTGAGCGCCATCATCCGCTGCTAGGGAAGGCCTCAGCCGCAACTTGGAGACGTGAACGCCATCCCTATATACTAATGCTTCACTCCACTAACCTGGGCGATACGGTAACGCTGTCCCCTTTTATAACGCTCTCGCGAAAGTAAGACTGTCGGCTGTCTAAGTCAAGGCGAGAGCCAGCGTTTCCAGCCATGTCTGCCACGGCGGTAGAGTCGTTATGGCGCTCGGCTGCTGACCCGAAGGACGCGGGTTCGATCCAGGCAGCGGTGGTCGCATTTCGATAGCATCGAAATGGTAGAGGCCCGTGTGCAGGGACGTTAAAGAACTCCAGATGGTCGAAATTTCCGGAGCCCTCCACTACGGTGTGCATCAATCATATCATTGTTATAGCACGTAAAACCCCAGATATTATTGTCATAGTTATATATCAACGACTTCATTCTCCAGTTGACATTTGTCTTTCAAGCGAACATGTCGTAATGTGTTCTGCCCCCTTAATATCAAATCAGGCGTGCGTTATCATCGCGCATCGACGCGCACTTCCCGTAAACAGTGCATTTATCAGGTATACGAAGATGGTGCAGTGCTTATCCACATTTGGGTCAGGGGCACTGGTTTGTAAGAGAAGTTGATAGTCGCATCTGCGCACGCTGACTCGTTCAGAATGCCGGACAATCGAATGAAACGCAATACGATACACTTATTTCCACCAATGGACTAAGGTGTAACCGGATGGGCGAAAAAAGAAAAGCGTTTCACGGATCTGTCACCCACATTGCGGCAGGCATCAGCCGAGGACAATAACAATTCTCATTGCGATACACAAGATAAATTGGGAAATGAACACACGCAATTGTACTTAGATGTAGGTGCGCGTTAAAGAAACGCAGATTGTGAAAGATGGCCGGAGTTAGCGTGACAAAGGCCAGTTTTTGCATCTTCATAACTATGCTGATGCGCCCTGATAAGTCTAAAGTAGGGAACACTGCATGCATTTCTGTGTGAATATGTTTTTACGTGACGCTTAAAGTAATCTGGGAACACTTAATGGTATTGGAGTGCCTTACTGGTTTAGCCTCTCTGATGCGCGTGGAATTTCGGGTTTTCATTGGCTGTTATTTCCCTTCATCATTATGTGATGTCAGACGGGATATTTAGGGTGAATAAAAAATATATATATTGAATAAATATATATATATATATATATATATATATATATATATATATATATATATATATATATATATATATATATATATATATATATATATTATTCGTGAAATGAAGTTTATTTATTTATTTATATTTGCTACAGCCAGCGTAAAAAATGTTTCGAGGCCTTCGAAGGCACCGGCGTACCGTCGCCTCCCCTTCGGAGCCTGATCAACGGAAACACGGATGAGTTTTTGAAACCGGTGAGTGAAGACTGTGGATCCACGACGAAACCGCGTCGTAGAACAATATATAAATACAGCTTTGACTCCTCTGCGTAAATGGTCACATTAGAACGACTAGATACATTTAAATATGTATGGTGGCAAAGTAAAAGAGCGCTGCTGTATAACATCCGGCTGAAGAAAGGGCACGCACCCGCCGCGGAAGCCGTTGAACGATCACTATCTATCTATCTATCTATCTATCTATCTATCTATCTATCTATCTATCTATCTATCTATCTATCTATCTATCTATCTATCTATCTATCTATCTATCTATCTATCTATCTATCTATCTATCTATCTATCTATCTATCTATCTATCTATCTATCTATCTATCTATCTATCTATCTATCTATCTATCTATCTATCTATCTATCTATCTATCTATCTATCTATCTATCTATCTATGTCAGTGTTCCTGGGAAGCAGAACGAGACCTTTAGCATGTCGGCGATTCTTGAGAAAAAGCCTGTGCCCTGCCGTAACGTCATTGCATGTGTTTTCTTGTTGTATGTGCGCCTGCACTTGTCATTACTTATATATATATATATATATATATATATATATATATATATATATATATATATATATATATATATATATATATATATATATATATATATATATATATATTCAAGATGTTTATATCTTATATGCAGCGTATTTCTCTATTCCTTTTTATTTGCCCTACGTCTGCGTTGCGACAATGATAAACTCAGCTCCGACTGAAGCGTATGATTTCGATACAGTTGACAATTAAAGGCTTGCGGGAGATAAATGTTCGTAGCGAGGACCTTCCGTTGCGTGGCGCATAGCACGGATAAACTATTTGGAATCTCGCCTTCAAATGTATGGACACCATATGGTCACGGTTAATTTTGATTGTTCTCTCTCGATGGCAGTAAATGAATTTCAGTATGCAGGTTGCATGGTTTTCCTGTAAACCAGCAAAGGCTAGAAAACAACAGAAAATTCAGATCGTAAAGCGCCGTAAAGTGTCATAAAAAGTATTTTGTGTATTTTTCGTTTATTTTGCATACCTTTCTTTCTTTTTTGTACGAAGGCTAGGGCTGTGTACTATGAACACGAACAGCTCCATCTAAACTTTTCTTCTTATTTCAGAGTCAGATAGAAAGCCTTGGACGCTGGCTGAAGGAATATGGTGATGTTTTCGGGTGAGTAAGAGGCTCAAATATAGATGCTTTTTCGAAAGGGAAAATGGTTTCAAGTACATCAAACTTATTTTCATTCAGTATATCGAAATGTGCATTGTACAAGAACTGCTAAACTAAGCAGATTCACTGGCTGTGTACATGGTTTTTGATCTACGATCACGTACCACCTTGCCCAACTCTCTGCATTGTTGCACATGGGAAATTATATATGTAGATTGTTTTACGGATGGACTTCTGTGTTTCCCTATTTGGCTGTAGCCTTACGTTTTTGTATCATTACGATTACAGGGCTGGGCAAAGATACTTTGGAATTGTATCGCGATACGATACGCAAGAATTATTTCAGATACAGATGCAAGATACTAAAACAATGATTGTATCCGATACCATACATTCCAATTGTATCTTAAAGGGACACTAAATGCAAATATTAAGTCGACGTTGATTGTTGGAATAGCGGTCCAGAAACCTCACAGTGATACTTTTGTGCCAAGGAAGTGCTTATTTTGAAATAAAATCACGTTCTAGTGGTCCGCGTCGAGTTAGCGCACTTCAAATCACCCGCCTGAAAGCGGTCTTTCTCACGTCACTGTTGCCGTGTCCAACGTTGCCCGCCTTTACTGCGCGGCGGCGTGCACTGGCGGCGTGCACCATTCGGGCATCCGGCAATATCACATCCATGCGGCATTTTGTCGAACTTTCTGTCAGAGCGACTTTGACGAGCGCGCAAAACGCACGTGGCAGTACGCGATACAGAAACTACCACTGAGACACGACCGCGTGAGCGAAGCAGGGCGCCGGGCGAAGTGCAGTTCGGCGAAAACCAAACCTTTGAACCACGCGCGCCGTTCCCCAGGGCAACGCCAAAGAGGTTCTTACTGCATACGTCTGTTACGTTCGTTTATTAGAAGCACACTGAGAATACATGGAAACAATGGGTCTGGCTTCGGGAGAGGGTAGCGTGCCCTCGGCGCATGCGCTGCTGCTTGGTCCTCTGGCGGTGGAATCGCTTGTGGCCTAAACCGAAACTCGCGCACAACACTGAACCCGATACTCACGAACACCACACATCCCTCCCCACTTTGTCTGAGTCACCACTGATCTTGGTAACGGTCGGGGGGACGGCGACGTCTCGGAGGCCGCTGTGGTGGTCCCTGCAAAGTGTCGTCGGATGGGAGTGGCGCTGGCGTGGCACAGCACTCTGGAGCGCCTGCAGTCGGCACCTCTTGCTGATTGTCAGCCTGGCCGTCTGGGAGGAAAAATGGAAGCAGCGAAGGCTGGCAGGTATTTCCCGATGATTCTGTTGTAGAAGCGTTGTCATGAGTTACTTCTTGTCTCGTAGTCTGGATATGGTTTTTGTGTCGTCGCACGACACCTCTGTCTGTGCTGACCAACCAAGACCGACGACCCACTTGTTTGATGATTGTCCCTTTCATCCATGCCGGGTCGCCTGCGAAGTTCTTCACGTAGACGATTTGATTTTTGCGAATGCGCCGTCCTTCCTTTCCTTCCTCGTCAATGAGCTGAGAGTCTGAGGGCTTCAGATATGTCAATGCGGTCGGGAGTTCACGACCAAACATCATCATGGCGGGTGTTTTCTTCGTGCCGGCATGCGTTGTCGTGTGCTGCTTTAGAAGAAAACGCGCAAGTCGGTGTGCGATAGGGACGTCTTTCTCTTTTGCAAGCGCTTGCTTGAGTTCGAAGACCATGCGTTCCACTTGACCACTCGTGGCAGGATGGTACGGAGCGCTCGTGACATGTTTCACTCCATTTCGTTTGAAAAAATCTTCTGTTTCGACCGAGACGAAAGACGGCCCGTTGTCAGTGACAATTTTTCGCGGTACACCAAAGGTTGCAAAAATGTTTCTGCATTCCTTAATTAGGTGTTTTGACTGAATGCTCGTCATTTGCCGTACTTCAAGCCATTTGCTGAATGAGTCAACGGTAAGCAAGAACATGCTGCCCTCAATGGGTCCTGCAAAATCCATGTGAATTGTCTCCCATGGTTGTGCTGCTCTTGGCCATTCCGGAAGCGGTGCCTTCGCTGGTGCCCTTCGGTTTTCCTGGCATGGTCTGCATTCTTGGGCAGTCTTCTCTATGTCTTTGCTGATGCTAGGCCACCAAAGGTAACCTCTTGCGTAGGCCTTCATAGCGACGATGCCCCTGTGCCCTGAGTGAATAATCTTCAAAGCTGCGGGACGAGCTGCGATCGGAATTATTACTCGAGAGCCCCTGAGCAAACATCCCTGTAGCGTCGACAGCTCGGACGCTAACTTCACATATGGTCGGAAGTCGTCGCCTTTCATTACTCGTAGCTTTCCTTGCTGGGCTGCTTGAATAACTGCTGAGAGAGTTTTGTCCTCGCGCGATAGCTCTGCAATGCGCTTGGGTGAAAGCTGGGGATCAATCGCACATTCTAGCATCAGAACATCGCCGGGAGGGGATGGCTCGTCGTCATCTCCCTGCAGTGGCAGCCTGCTCAATGCATCTGCGTTCTGGTTTCGACTGCCTTTTCTGTAAACAAGGTCGTAGTCGTAAGCGGACAACTTCAGGCACCATCTGGTCATGCGTGGTGACAAGACTTGCGGAAGCGGCTTTTTCGGCCCGAGGATGCTGAGTAACGGCTGGTGATCAGTTGTAATAGTCACATGTCTTCCAGTTATATACTTCTGGAAATGATCAACGCCGAATACCACGGCAAGTCCTTCCCGATCTAGTTGTGCATAATTCCGTTCTGCCTTGCCAAGCGTTCGGGACGCGAAAGCAATAGGTGCTTCTGCTCCGCTTTCATCTACTTGCGATAAAACGGCGCCAACACCATAGGGCGAAGCGTCGCATGATAGGAGAAGAGGTTTGCTCTCGTCATAGTGAGCAAGCACCGTGCTGTCGCGAATGAGTTTCTTTAACTCTTCGAATGCCTTTTGGTGCTCCTTCTCCCATATCCATTGTGTTTCCTTATGCAAAAGCTTGTACAGTCGAGAGGCCACTGTCGCTCTGTCCTTGAGGAAGCGGTCGTAGAAAGCAAGCAAGCCTAAAAATGCTTGGAGTTCAACTCTATTTTTCGGCGCTGGTGCATCGATGATGGCTTTAACCTTCGCTCCAGTTGTATGCACACCTTGTTCATCGATGCGATGTCCTAGGAATTCCACATTCATGTCCCCAAATCGACATTTGTCTTTCTGTAGGCGCAGGCCCATATTACCCAGTCTTGACAACACTTGGTCTAGCCGTTCGTTGTGTTGCTCTGGCGTTTCTCCGCAGACAATTATGTCGTCGAGGTACACGCTGGTGCCAGGAATTCCTGCGAGAGTTGTCTCCATGATTTTTTGGAATATTGCTGGTGCTGCTGAGATTCCGAATGGAAGTCTCTTGACTGCGTACAGTCCATTCATGGTGTTCACGGTCAGTACTTTTGCTGTGTTTTCGGTGACCGGAAGTTGCTGATAGGCTTGAAATAGATCAAACGTTGAAAACATTCTTCCACCTCTAAGAGTCGACAGCACCTCCTCAGTGGTGGGAAGCGGGTATGCCGCTTTCAAGGACGCTGCATTTACTGTGCTTCTATAGTCGCCACACAGTCTTAACAATCCGGACTTTTTCCGAACCAACACCAAGGGTGTTGCCCAGTCCGAGTGTTGCACTGGTTGCAGAATGCCCTGTTTCTCCAAGCGATCTAACTCTTCCTTCACAGCCGGTCTGAGCGCAAGAGGAACCGGTCGCGCCTTGCAAAAGCGTGGTGGGACGTTTGGATCTAGCTCAATGTGAACTGGGAGTCCCTCGTAACTGATGACATCTTCATTAAAAACACGTGCGTGCTTTTCTAATAGGCGGTGCAGCACTGCGGGCTCTGTGTGCGTTGCATCATCCGTTTGATTTACGCCTTGCAGCCGGATTTTGAGAGTACTGAACCAATTACGGCCCAGAAGGTTGCATCCGCTGCCTTCCATGATATGCAATGGAAGAACGTAATCTTTAGTCTTGTGCCGCACTTGTACTTGAGCAGTGCCAACGAGGCTCAAGTGCTCTCCTGACCAGGTGTGGAGGTTTAAGTCTGCTTGGGCTAGAGCAGGTGGTTTTGTAGGCCAACTCTTGTCGTAAGTTTCCTTGCTGATTAGCGAATACGCTGCACCAGAGTCAACTTCGAACTCTAGAAGCTTCCCGTTAACGCGTAGCGGCACCGTGAACTTCGGGCATGCTTGCAGGCTCTTTACTGTATTAAGGCCCCATGCTGAACTGTCTCCCGACTCTTCCCTGCTTGCAGGTCTAGGCTCCATTTGATGCGTAGCAGTTTTGCGTTGCTTTTTCTTTGCGATGCAAGCTCTTTCAATGTGCCCAATTTTCTTGCAATAGTTGCATGAAGAATTCCGGAACTTGCACTCACCCGGATCGTGCGAGCCGTCGCATCTGTAGCAGTGTGCCTTGCGTGGAGTGTGCTGCTCTCCCTTTGCGCCTCCTTTCTTGTGGCTTGTTTTGTGCACTTCTAACTTTTCTGTTTCGAGCTTGATGCTCTTTTGCTGCAGGGCAGCGCTTTCCGCTCTCTCGGCGAGGTCGAAAGCCTTCTGAAAAGTAAGGTCCCTCTCGGCGAACAGACGCTGTTGAACGAGCTCGTTTCGGATACCGCAGACGAAACGGTCGCGTAACATGATATCCAGGGGGAGCGCGGTGGTTGCGGCGGCCGTGGTTGCCGTCGCCTCAGCGGCGGGCAATGCCCCAACGCCGAAGTTACAATCCGCGGCGAGTTTACGTAAAGCGGCAACGTAAACAGCAATGGACTCGCCTGGTTGTTGGTCGCGTCTTTGGAATTTGCAGCGACAGTACAGCTCAGATGGGCGTGGGTCGTAATGTGCAGCCAAGGTTTGGACGATTTCTTCATACGGCACTTCTCCTGGGCTCTTTGGTGCGACCAGTGCGCGGACGGTTTCAAATGTCTCCGGCCCGCACAGAGTCAGGAGCAGGGCTCGCCTCTTCTCGTCGGCTGTGATGGAATTCGCCACAAAGTAGAATCCAAGGCGTTGAATCCATGACGTCCAGGCCTTCCCCGAGAAGGGCTCGATGGAAGCTTGAAGAGACGCCATTGGCAGTGGACCACACCCGTATATTCAGTGGGTTTTCGTTTCCCTCGTCGCCAGTACTGCATACGTCTGTTACGTTCGTTTATTAGAAGCACACTGAGAATAGTTACGTGATTATTAAGGAAAGGAAAAAGGCACCTAATTTCTGTCTGCCTATAGGCGACACGGCGCAGTGCCTTGTAGGGGTGGGGATAAGGAGGGAATAAAAGAATAGTAGGAAAATAGAGGGAAAAGTGATAGAGCCATCCATACAATGAAGAGAAAAGAGGACAGGAAAGATGTGGGAGACGGTCACGGGAGTTCAGGGACGGGACCACGAACACAGCCAGAGGCACGATGTACAACACCGACGAAACGGAGAAGGTCCCGACGATGAGCGGCGCACGGCATAGCGGGCGAGGAGTCCGTCACGGGGCGCCGGTCAGCGAGAGGTACGAGGAGTAATCCAGGACATCGCGGCCGGCACGTCCGTCTTGCTTGAAATCCAGCGAGCGACCACTGAGAATACATGGAAACAATGGGTCTGGCTTCGGGAGAGGGTAGCGTGCCCTCGGCGCATGCGCTGCTGCTTGGTCCTCTGGCGGTGGAATCGCTTGTGGCCTAAACCGAAACTCGCGCACAACACTGAACCCGATACTCACGAACACCACAGTTCTTTTTTCCATGAATGAAACAGAAACGAACAAGTAGTATTTATTACGTCTCTCGATGCACGGAAGGCTCTTTTTCTTTATTGCATCTAGTTTGATTACGAGTGATTATTTGTAGTCGGACTCTCTCACGTCATCAGGATCATTTCCAAAATGTCCCGGTCGTGGCGCTCATCGTGTGATACATTTAGCTTAATTTCTCGGTAAGTAGGGCACTGCTGTTGATAATAATGCCGTTTTAGATGTTGCCATACATAGAGCTTTCACTCTGACACAAATTGTTATTTGCCTTTAGTGCCCCTTTAGGATACTTCGATACATTCGGAAATTTGTTATTATATATCCGTATATTGTAGCACCAAAGGCCCATTCACAAAGATTTTCACTTCAAAATTTATGAAATTCTTGACGATGCAATCGCCACCACGTGACTCTGGTCCCCCAAGAGAGACGCTCAGAGCTCTTCGCCTATCATCGCTGGAAAACTCTGGCCTAAATATAAAATAATATGTCACTGCCTTTAGTTTTATTTTGGTGACAGTCGCCGCAGTACCAGCATGAAAAGCGAGCGCAGTTCAGCCAGCGTTTGTTGTTTCGCCCTGTGGTGCTGCGATAGCACTGTCTTTTATCATAAGATACACGATACATTCTTCAATGTATCAAAAATACAGATACTGATACACGTCTTGCGAAACGTAGCGCGACACAGATACAAGATAACCAAAGAGTATCTAAGATAGTATCTAAGATACATGTATCTTCGACACTGCCCAGCAGTGGTTACCGACTAAACGAACAGCGCTGCGGTAGACAGATACGTATGAAAACGGCTGAGCTAGTGCATTTGATGCTTCGTGATCTTGTTATTTCACGTCGCGATATAAGAAGATAAGAAAACATTTGTTTAACAGCTAATATGGCGGCGCGCATGTGTCTTACGTAAAATAGTCCTTATACGCCGAACGGCGTTTATACGGCCTTCGTGTGTGTTGCCTTCTCTCTCTCTCGTTTCATAAAGTACTTAAAAGCCTTCTTCCAATGCTGAAAAGAAAAAAAAACACTGCGCCGTTTTATCACAAGGGAATATATATATATATATATATATATATATATGCATGCTGCTGCGCAATACAACGCTTTCTTATTTGTTTTCGCTTCTTATGTGCAGCAAGCGCCATAAGCGCGTATTGTGTGGGGTTTTCTCAACGCCAAAAAAAAATTGTTTGCAATGCCGAAAGCACGTTTTATGCATACACCCGTTTGGCCAAATCCGGCATTTCACTGTATTCACAGACGCTGTTGTTTTGCAATCCTTGTCGTTCGTTTTGCGCAAACCCCAGAACTACTCCACGGAGACTTGCGAAGAAACGAGCCAGCCGGTACAAAAGTATAACAGCACGATATTTTCCGCCTTGATCAACACGACGAGATAGTTACGCGCTGTTTTTCTTCTTTTCCGTTCTTTGCAGAGTGCGTGATTTCCTTATTACTGAAGAAAATTACACCATCTCCCTCTAAAGGGGACCATGAGGCGATGCGAAGCCGGAGCACTTGCACGATCGCGTTCCGTTGGCGTTCTTTGGGCATGCTACCGACCTCGCGTCGTGGAACGCGAAGAGGAACGCTACGCGCGTCTTGTCTTCCCTCTAGCCTGGCCGTTAATTCTCACAGGGCGAGCGGGGAACGCAGTCGGCAGGCTTGGGAGAGGGGGCAGCGTAGGAGAGGAGAGAAAGGGGGAGGGGACGCGCATGCGCTGGTGCTCATCGCGGCGTTGCGCAGGAGATAATTTCGGCATGTCTAGCCCGCATTTCAGAGGAAGAGTGGAAAGGGGGAAAGGGGAGATGGGTAGTGGAGAGGGGGAGAGGGGTAGTGGAGAGGGGGAGGGGAGATGGGGAGTGGAGAGGATATGCGCATGCGCAGTAAGGGTGCTCACGCCGTTCACCACCACCACCACCGGATTGAACTCCGCCATAAGATACTTCGCATCTAAAAAAGCAGAGTTGCAAACAAAGACGCAAAATCGAAAGGACACGGCAGCGATATGTTCGTCTTTGGAAGTCTGACTTTCAGTAACATGAATCACTGAGATAGTTCCGTTCCTCTTTAATCACATGAAAAAATAGCTAAGATGGCGTCTTCGGAAAACGCCAAACATCCTTCGTCGTTTAGCATACAAGAGGAACATCAAAAGTAAGAATGAAGAATGTCCCATGTTGCCCAACACACAGTGAGACAAGATGTTTAACAAAGTTCAGACCGACAGTACATGAACACAAAGGTTTACACGCGACTCCAGCAAAAGTAAAACAAGTGATATACTGTACGTGCATACAGATAGTAATATTTTGAATCCGCTGCGATTCACAGAAAAAAAAACACACCCTTGCAGATCAAAACAAGGAAATAAAGACAAAGTTCGGAACACAAGATATTACCGCTGGAAAACACAATCTAAAAGTACGCCCCTCGTGCGAAAAGGTTCCACACACTATTGATCAAAAATGCGGCATTCTAAAAATAGACTAGTGATTCTACCACTTGTTTCAACGGATCGAGGCAGCGCCATTGCACGTTGTTTTCCCTCTAGAAGTACACGAAGAAATGGAATCACTTTACCTATTCCCGACTTGTACGAAAACTTCGCTTTCAATTCCCATTCATTGTACTTGTACAATAATATTGTATAATATTAATATTGTATAATATTATACAACACTTATGTTGAAAGAACAAGTAACGTTTTCATTTTCATACTCCTCATGATTAGTGTGAAGAGTCGAGCTTTCTTAAAGCACCTATTTCCTCAATCTCGACACACATAATGCTAGAATTACACATTAAAATGAAAGCTTTCTCTTCAGAGAAGTAATTGTGCCAAGATACACTCTACAACGCTGCGCATGATTAAGGGAGTTCCGGTGAGCAAATGGTGACGGCTACATTTTTACAGCTGTAATAGAAATATCATTGCACTCAACAGTGTGCAAGCACATACGGTCATAAAAGACGCCGTGAATATTTCTCTAACGATTCTGACCATCTGGTGTGCGTATAAATACTCCGTACGGGGCTGTGGCAGAGAGAACTATGAAATATGGTTCGCTGCACTTCTTGTGAGCCTGTCTGCAGACATTGTCTAAGTTACCTGGATTAATATGTCGTTCATCAAGAAAACTGCGTATACAACATGGAGACACGGAGTACCCCAGGTGATACATACCACAAAGCCCTCCACATCAAGCAGGTTAGAGCCGAACCAACAGAACAGAGATAAAGAGAAAAGGAATTAACGCGGTCGAAACCGCAACTCGCCGCCGATGGGCAGCGGTCCCAAAACCTTCGCAGAAACAAGAGAGGTGTAATAAACTTTAATGAAATACCCGGAAATGTTATCATGGTTTATCGCCTCGCTTGCCACTCCAGGTGTCGGGTGATGACTGATATACACAACGATCACATATACAAAAAAAGAGCACGTGCAGTGGCAAACACACATACATACACAAAAGAGTCATTCAGAAACCTTCGTTGAGTGGAGTGTCCCTCAAAACAATAACACATCATCTCACCCTACGGGCAACCATGGTGGGATGGGAAAGCATCGCGGGGGGTGCTCATCGAGTTTCCGTTTCTCTTATATGACTTGTGAGACGGTGGTTGTCGGGGCGTTTGAATTACCGCTTGCCGACGCGGTCGTTTACTTTCGGCTTCCCGAGCCTTCCTTTGTTCCGCGGCGGTGACGCTGCCGCTGCAAGTAGCACCGGCGTTAACGTTGTTCATGGCTCTTCGCACACCGTTGCACAGAGAGATAATTACGGAAGCACAGCGAACGCGCGCTTTAGCAGCCTCGCAGCTTCGAGATTCGCTTGCCGGCGTTGCCGTTGACGTTCAGCTTCGCGAGCGCCCGTAGCGCCGTTGCAAAGGGGAGTGCAACGCTTGCTGGCGTTGTCGTTTACGTTCAGCTTCGCGAGCGTCTATAGCGCCGTGGCGAAGGAGAGTTCAAGCGAAAGCGAGCGCACGCCGCATTATATACGAGCGCACGGCTGTGGCGGAGCGAGAGAAACAGGAGAGGAAAAACAAAGCTGAGGCAGCGCTCACGTCACCTCCACTACCCTACTTCCTCGCGTTCACGCTAGGAGAAGAGGGAGAGTTGGCGCATGCGCAGTATGGGTGCGGACGCCGCAGAACGGATACTGCCCCGAGCATAAGATGCTCTCGCATCTAGAACACCAACAGCGCTTTTGTATTGCGCTTCGCACAACCAATGTCTCGCCATCGGCCTAGAAGGTGCCGCAGCTCGAAGCTCAAGCCGCGTTGCAAATTATTACACGTGGCTCTTACACATAAAAACGACAGTAAATTTGCGGACGGCGTTCCACGGCTTTGCAATTTGTCGTCGCGAAACACAAAAACCAAGAAAGTATTCACGCGAAAAGTTGAACATGGCGGCGTTCTCGAATCAAGTAATAAAATCGTCTTCACTGCATCATGCGACTATAGTGTGCAGAGAGCGTCAACAGTTTAAGGACCGCGGGACAGAAGAAAAAGCGAAATATTCCACCTGCTTGGACAGGCAGCCTTGAATTTATATTTCCTATCTCTTCTAAAACCCGCTGACAACATTTACTGTCCAGTACGACATTATACTGTCACAGATTGCTGATAAATTTTAAATTTTTGTAAGACGTAGTGATCTCTAACATTTGTGACGCCGGCTGTACGTGTGGGTGACAGTGTTTCCATTGCATGAAACTCTAGACGCCGAATTTGGCACCGAGTCCGTTGGCCTTATCCACTCTCATTAGCTCATATTTGTATGCATAATAAATGCACACGCAAATATTACTTCCAATTCGTTCGCAACGAACGCACCAGCGTCTTCCCACCCTAATTACTGGAGAGCACTGAGTAAATCCTTAACGGGGATTCTAAGTTCGATGGCTTGAAGGCTTTCGCGCATGAACGTTTCTTTTTTTTTTTCGCTTCACTTTTTCACCCGACAGCTTCCAATATCATTACGCTCAGCTGACAGGCCCAGTAATGACTCCTCGGCGAACTTCTCAAATGAATAACGATAAAATTGAAAAGTGCGTTAATGAAAAAGTGACTTTACGAGAAAGAAAAACGTTCAACAGCCGGGCAGGCCTGATTTTATGCGAGTGCCGCAGCACACCCCTGCCCCCCACCTCCCGGCCCACGTTATCTTGTTAGAAGGCAGTCGCGTCATTGGAGGCCGGCAACGCTAAGTTTCCTAAGATAACAGACAAGACGTTCGCGAGCAAAAGCTGGGGGTCATCCGCCTAAATCAGTGGTGCCTAGTCACTGCGACGTCATAGGGAACGAACACGCCGATAATGCCGCTCGGGAAGCTCATGAAAGCACACGGGAAGATACCATCCCACTTTCAAGGTCTGACGCTGCCAGCAGTCTTCGAGGGCTTGCACATGAGATAACGCTCGCTCTATGGCGCCTTCCAAGCAGCCGAACCAATCGGACCAATCGTCAACACCACCTGTCCTCTTTGATGCATCTCTGTATGCCAACTGGACTCCGGCGAAGAGAGGCCACACTGCTTTATCGCTTATGGCTAGGCGTGGCATTCACGAAGTCCTATTCCTTTCGGATTGGAATGGCCGACAACGCGCTTTGCGATGCTTGTCGTTGCGAGGAGACGCTACACCACGTCCTGTGCGACTGTCCGGCATACAATGTTCAGAGACAGTCACTGGCGTCCGTTCTAGCGCGCCTTGACAGTGGACAAATGTCTGTTGAAACAGTTCTTGCATGCCGTCAACAGAAGACCACAGCTGAAAGCGACGAAGGCACTGCTGAGGTTTTTAAGAGAGACGAACTTGGACAAGCGGCTGTGACAGAAATGTCGCGTACCACGCAAGAGTGACCGACTGATTCTGTCTGTGCAGTGTCATGTACTATCTTTCTATCTTTCTCTCTCTCTTTCCTCTCCATCTTTAATCTCCCCCACCCTCTTCCCATGTGTAGGGTAGCAAACCGGTTGTCCTATACTGGTTAACCTCCCTGCCTTTCTTTCTCTATTATTTCTTCTCTCTCTTCTTCTCTCTCCGTTGGAAGCACTAAGCGGACAGCCCGTGCTGTGTTTCATCGAGGCACGAAATGAGCCGAACAAATAAGAAATAATGGCGTTTATCCGCAGACTAAACGCACGCACATAGCCTCAGGCAAAGTTGGCGATGGTGTATAGCTCGGACAAGAAAAATAGCACGTCTCGGCACAAAATCGAAGGAGTGACCTTTTAGCTCAGCGGTGCCTCTAAACCACTTTCTTGTATTTTTCCCTCTGGAGATAATTGCTCCAAAGAACCCACACGACGATCGAAAAAGGAAAATAGACTGATCAAAAGCAGCTAGGCATATCCTATAGCGATGACGGCAAGTGAATGAACTGTGCAAAAGATTGGGGAAATGACAAGAGCGGTGACTGGACGACGCGGGACAATCATTATGCTTATATGAATGAAGCACTTTCATTGCTTTTTGATTTATCTATAATTGCCATGGTCCCAATATTTTGCAAATGAAAACTTCCCCCTCGAATTCAGTAAACAGAGCTTCTATTCGCTTTTTAGGTGCTTTTTTGAACGCGTTGATATTTGTGATGAGTACTGACTAAACTACATCTAAAGTGTGCATCGCTCTTGCATGTGCCATGCAATAGCGGGCTCTGCTTGATTTGGACTCACCTAACTGAAGGCTGACTTTATTTTGTTTTTTAATTTTCTTTTAGTTTGATGCTAATAGCCAATTGCAAAGCGGTAATAGTTGGCAAGAATTCGCAACAAATCATTCGTGCTTGTTTATTTTAATAAAGGAAACAACCTCAGCTTCTTCTCACTGATACTATGCCAACATTTCTGCAGTTTCCACTTGGGCGACATCCCCTTCGTAGTCGTGAAGGACCCGGAGATGATAAGCGAAATATTCGCCAAAGAATTCAACAACTTCAATGACCGAGGGGTAAGACGAACTCTGCCAACGTTTTTCTTTTTAAGGCGAAAGCGTTAGGTTTCTCGTTGTGCGACCTCTTTAGCAAAAGCTGGCGAATGAAGTGGTACAAAACCACATGTGACCTACGTCAACATGTGCCGTCATCATAGCGTTATGTTTTGATTGTCATTATAAGGGCATATATCTTCAAATTCCGTGACGTAATCATGTCATGTGACGCCATCACTTGGCGTCGTCGGGTAGTCAAATGTGGGCCTACTTGGAGTAAGTGCAACGCCAAGTCAAGTGGAGAAAGATTTAGAAGCGGGGGGGCGGGGTGTACAATAAAATGACCTTCAAGGTAATTTATGGCGTACCACTCACACTGCAGCATGTTATGCATTGTAAGAAGTCTCCTCCCCGACTGCATAACTTAACGTATTGCCAAGTGTGAAAGAGGCTTGCGCCTTCAATTGTTAGATTGTAACGTGCTACAGAACTATCTTTTCTGAATTGCTACATGCTACACACAATTGTCTTCTCGCAATTCTGTAAAAAACTGGGCCACTCCTCTAGAGAACCAACTGCGCCGTGCTTTCACATTGTGTCAAGTCGAAAAATCGCAGCTTATCCACGGGGTGAATGACGATGAGTGGGGCAAAGCTCCGGAGACAATCATCGGTAAACCGTAAAACTCTTCCGTCGAATTCGCCCAGTACATCATATAAAGAGTGTGAAACACCGTGTATATATTAAACATGAACCTTTTATTGTACTGTTGGTTTACGTGGTCCCTTCATTTTCACCGCTTTGTGATCGGTGAAATGCAGGGAAAGTGTCAAGAGAAAGCGCGCCAAGAGCGAGCGCCTTTTACGATCGCAGGCATCCAATGACATGCGCCTTTCGCATTATACAAGCGCCATCTGTCATCTTTAAATAGCAACTCTAAGAAATACATGAAACGCCATCTAGTGAGCAATTCAATAAACTAAAGCTCTAAGAAATACATGAAACACCGTCTAGTGAGCAATTCATTAAACTATAGCTGGCTACATACATACATACATACTACTACTACTACTGCTACTACTACTACTACTACTACTACTACTACTACTACTACTACTACTACTACTACTACTACAGAAGAGGGAACGACCGACACCCTAAGGAGATTCGCCCCTAAAAAAATCCAGGCCTGCTCCGAACACGCAGTACAGTCACAGTTTAATCGGGAGGAGTGGCCTTCTAGGAGCCCGTCGTAAACACTTTTAGGGCACCAACTGCAAGTGCAATTGTGGAGTACCCACTACGCTATATCTCATAATCATTTTGCGAAGTAGTGAAGTACGTATAACGCTTTTGTAAAAAAAATATGTGCAAATGCATAGCTGCATACTTTGTTGATTCGGTGCCTCATGAATGATGAATTACAGCTGAGTCCTTTGTAATCATACTTGTACACGTTACAGAAAATTACAGAAAATAAGTAATCGATTACAATAACGATTACTTCCTTTAAAATGTAATTGATTACAGCGGTCAATTACAACCCCAGAAAAGTAACCGAGCAATTACAGAAATGTAATGGATTACTTTTGCGTTGCTTTTCTGCTACATTTTATTGCCGTAACACAATACCGCAAGTTTGCTCAAACTAAAACGAACTACGGCGGCTTGCATAGTCGAGAGAAGGCTGAAGGCTTCCGTGAGGGCTGGGAGGCTCACTGAGGTTTCTGAGATGTAGTGATCCACGTTATTAACTTTCATCAGGAGTAGTTTTTCAAAGTGGTAGTCGCTGATGCTTCCACGTTTCCTCGTTATGAGGTCAGCTGCTACATTGAAAATTCTCGGAATGCATGCGCTGTAGAGAAGGGTGGTGTTATAACGCAGGAGCATCTCGCGCACCAGCTCGTAGTTGCGCAGTGCTTCGATGCTAGTGTCCATGTCCTCTATGAAGCATCGCGCTTCGCTGCTGCTGGCGCTAGAGTAGGGCGTTGCTGGTAAGGCCAATGAAAAGGTGAAAAAATAATCTCTTGGGTGTCCCCTTCTGTCAGGACGAGGGTCCCTAGAGAGCGGTAGCGAATTTTTGGGGAGAACTGCCGTAGACGACTAATTACAACTTGGTTTTGGAAAAAAGTAATTGATTACAGGTAATCAATTACAAGGAAATGTAATTGAATTAGCCAGAACGTTAATTTCGAAAAAAGTAATTGATTATATCAGAAAAGTACAAGAAAACGTTACTGATTTGCCTGTAATCGATTACTTGTAACGCGTTACGTACAACTCTGTTTTCAATGGATGGGCAGTATCAAGCGACCCTGTCGATACACAATTCGCGTGGCGTGACGCCTGGCACAATTATACTCTTCTTCCATGTAATATCTCCGTAGCTGCACTCGAGAATCCTCACCCGACTTGACGGCCTCTATACGGTCTTTTCCGGAAGAGCGGCTCTAATAACTCGTGCACATTACTGCAGCGCACACGTCAGGTAATAGCCCTATCCAAATAAACATTACGTTCGCGGTAACGACAAACACTTCAGTGCTTTGTGTTCTTCATTGCATTGCCACAGATGTATAAGAGACGTATAAGTAGTTCTTTGTGTGTGCTAAACTTTCATAAAACTGCCATTCCTCTTTCGAATCAATCTGAAGCAAGATGGTGATATATGGTGGGGCTCTGGCCAGATACTTGACCGCCAAGAATTTAAGTAGAGAACTTCAGCGCAAATCAAGACGGACCACAAAGAATAGAAGAGACAAGCACTGGCGCTTACTAACAACTGTTTTATTCTGCTCTCAGCATCGCATATATTTGCCACACCCACAATCCTTGCATGCGGACGCGCAGCAATACGTAACAGTTACGTAAAAACATAGATTTCTAAGCAAGACGCGTCTTTAGTGCTATGTACCAACTGGGGCCAACAAAAGTTTTGCTGGACCACCAAGACGAATCCCTTGGTTCGATACTGCAACAGGATTTGTGAGTTAGTTTTCAAAATTTGCCTCAGGTAATTCTTGCATATATTGCTATGTTACATAACCACGTAGCATTAATCGATAATGATGACTCTGCTTGTAGTGGCGAGTGTTGGCTGAATAATTCATAACACGGCTTATATTGGTTTAAAAGGACAGACTGGTGGGCTAGTTGGTATTGCATAATTGTGAACAGTAGCGCAAAAAATTCACACAGACGACGACAGAGCAAGACGGGACACGGCGCTAACACAACTTGCGTGCTTCTTTCTTCACCTTTGCTAGGCACACATCATCACGTTTCAGAAAAGAAGCGGTTATGGCATCTAGTGCCTTGGAATTGTAATCACCTTTTGTGAGAACCGTGAAGCCACCCTCTTTATCGGCTTGTAATAAAGACAAAGAATTCTTCCTGACGAAGTTCACTGTGGAATTGAGAGTGTACCTACTGACATTTGGAGTACACCGCGCAAGAACGTCCACACCCTCTGAGATGCAACGTTCGACATCAACTTCCGGAGCACAGTTGCCTACCCTTCTCACCAACGATAGAAGCTCCGGTGGCGACTTGCTTGGCTGTACGGCGAACTTGGGGCCATGGCTGAGGACCTTGCTTACTTGGTCTGGCAGACGGACGTCTCCCACCGTGTGGATGGAGTTCTGGCTGGTAGCGGTCTTCTTCGGAACGCAGGATCGCAGGGATTGCAAAGCCTGCTGCCACAAGGCTTCAGTGGAAGTGTGAAGAATTCGCAAGCATTCCAACCACTGTGCTCGTGCTCGGCTCGGGTGCGGGACCTGGTGCACACGAAGGAAGAGCGCCTCCTTGTAGACTCGAGCCTGTCGCTGGAACTCGGCTTTCAAAATCTTGCACAGCCTCCTGCCGTGGCCGAACGACGGGGGGAAACCTCCAAAGAGCGGAATAACATCCTGTGGGAGGATACCTTTTCGGATGCCTCGTGCCGCTCGCGCTCACTGTCTTTCTGCATCCGAAAAAGGTATCCTCCCACAGGATGGTATTCTGCTCTTTGGAGGTTTCCCCCCGTCGTTCGGCCACGGCAGGAGGCTGTGCAAGATTTTGAAAGCCGAGTTCCAGCGACAGGCTCGAGTCTACAAGGAGGCGCTCTTCCTTCGTGTGCACCAGGTCCCGCACCCGAGCCGAGCACGAGCACAGTGGTTGGAATGCTTGCGAATTCTTCACACTTCCACTGAAGCGTTGTGGCAGCAGGCTATGCAATCCCTGCGATCCTGCGTTCCGAAGAAGACCGCTACCAGACAGAACTCCATCCACACGGTGGGAGACGTCCGTCTGCCAGACCAAGTAAGCAAGGTCCTCAGCCATGGCCCCAAGTTCGCCGTACAGCCAAGCAAGTCGCCACCGGAGCTTCTATCGTTGGTGAGAAGGGTAAGCAACTGTGCCCCGGAAGCTGATGTCGAACGTTGCATCTCAGAGGGTGTGGACGTTCTTGCGCGGTGTACTCCAAATGTCAGTAGGTACACTCTCAATTCCACAGTGAACTTCGTCAGGAAGAATTCTTTGTCTTTATTACAAGCCGATAAAGAGGGTGGCTTCACGGTTCTCACAAAAGGTGATTACAATTCCAAGGCACTAGATGCCATAACCGCTTCTTTTCTGAAACATGATGATGTGTGCCTAGCAAAGGTGAAGAAAGAAGCACGCAAGTTGTGTTAGCGCCGTGTCCCGTCTTGCTCTGTCGTCGTCTGTGTGAATTTTTTGCGCTACTGTTCACAATTATATTGGTTATCGTTCGCTAGTTATGGCGAGAAATGTCTACATGTTGGCATACTATTGACAAATGTCGGCCAAGTGGTGACTGTTGGCAAACGTTGGTTGACTAATCATAAGTGTTGGCCCATATTGGCTGCCTAATTCTGAATGTTGGCCACTATTAGCTGATTAGTCCTAAGTGTTCGCGAATATTGGCTGAGAAATTGCATGTAATCCGCACTGTTGGCTAAGTAAGTGTTAAGCATTATACGCTGTCTCATCGTAAATGTTGGGCAATATTGGCTGCCTCATCACAAGTGTTGGCCAGTGTTGTCTGAGTAATTGTATATCTTGCCCAATATTGGCTGACAAATTTTAACTGTTACCCAATGTTGTATGAGTAATCGTAAACCTTTGACAATATTGCCGGACTAATCGTAAGTGTTGGCCAATGTTGGCTGAGCCATTGTATGTGTTGAGTGGGCAAAAGGTACGTGTTCGCCATTGTTTGCAAGCCACTGTTCTTACAGCAATAGCTGCCTTCATTCAATCTCATTGCACTTATTCTGTAGTTGCTCTGCCGTATCGTATGTATAAAACAATTTGAGTTGGTATGTCTGTACACTTCTGTTTATATGCGCGGAAAAGTTTTCGACTTTTGACTTTCTGGCTGTCTGTACTTCTGGGTAGTCCAAGACACGGGGCTGACGTATAAGGTAGTCACGTACATGACATCAAGCTTATCTCTTTGCGACGCCTCCTTTCAGCACCTATTGCGAATCCATGAGTTCGAACCGATTCTGGAACGGAATATTGTGCTCATCGGGGGCCGCCAGTGGAAGGCGACGAGAACCTGCATGCAGCAGTTCTTCACGCCAGCGAAACTGAAAGTGGTGCGTTTTCCCAATGTCTTTCAAGTAAACATGCATCACCGCTTTTGACGAGTTGAACAAGTGAACGCCCCTTTGTGTGTACGCGTCTGTTCAAATTGCAAACTTCTGTCCTCGTATTTCAGTTCCTTTACACACTTTCTCTTGCACAGTAGCAAATCATGCCCGCCATAGTTATCCTCCCTGCCACTCCCATATAACCCCTGTGTCTCCTCCCTGTCTGGATAGAATCAGCTGAAAGACACATCCTGACAATCGATGCTCACTGGGCCAAGCCGCGTTGTTGCGTACCGATGAGGCTGTTTGAAATGATCAAATGGATTTACTTGATGAGCTGACATCTAAATGCGTTGTAATTATGATTTCATATTACCTTCCCCTGACCCAAATTATGACAACGCATTTATTTCAGACTGACAACAACTTACAAACTGTAGCTAGCCGATTGTTCACACAGGCTAATACTTTGACAGAATCAGTTCACCGGCTTGGAGGTTAAAACAACAGAGGGGACAACATAAAACCTTTACGACGAAGTGCTAAAACCAGTAGTCTTCTTTTTGCACAGAATATATTTACGCATCCCTATATTGTGCTCAATATACAGCTACTAATTCTTGCAAATAAATGGTGAACTACGGCGTCGTCATTAGGCAGGTAAATGCCTCTGCGGCACGCCTTCCTACTCTGTTAAGTATACGCAGCGCTAAAGCTAATCACTGCTGTCCCTGCTGACGAAATAAAATCAGCATACTCTTATTCGTTTCTAAGGCAATATACGCAAGTTCACAAAAGTTCTGAGTGCTTATAAATATTCTGGAACTCCGTAAAGTGATAGCACCACTTGGTTATCATCTATCAAATTCCAAATGTCTACATCCCCTCTTTTAGGGCGAACCGTCAAAGTTACTCTATATTATAATGTGCTCTCTGCTGACATGTACTACGTGCTGCGCTCTCTCAGTCTTCAACACCACATATCGGGCAATGTGTACGCGATGCTGCCTTTGAGTCTTCAGCCCCCAATACCAGCCTATGCTTACACGCTGCTGTCTTTGAGTCTTCAGTGCCAAATACCGGCTAATTTTTGCGTGCTGCTGTGTCTGAGCATTCAGCACCACACATTTAGCCACTCGAAGAGCTACATAAAAGACACTGCGTCTGTATGCATCATACGGCCACTACTGTGAACGCGCTGTATAACAACAACTCGACACAGAGGGACGCTCAGAACCACATTCTATTTTCTAGCAGTCACGTAAATTTGCACGTCATACAGCACCCCCGACCTGTTTATTTTTTACTTTCGTTTCCATATGACCCCCCGAGAACATTTCACCTCGCACCGCGGATGGCCATGAATGCATTTCTTTATTTCATAAATATACGCTACATGTAGATATTTGTGGATTTTAGTCGAAATAACTCTTTCTTCTCATTTTTTTCATGTTCTGCCAATGTTGCTTCATCGATGCTTGCGTGACGCTAACAGTAGATACTGTTTTATATCTTCATTATATTTTTGTACCTCTGAATTCCTGTATGTTGTGTCCATGCCGTTGTTGCTATTGCTTTCACCTAATATTTGGAAAGACTTGAGCTACTTACGGCCAAGCTTCCATTGTTTGCTCATGTATCGAAATATTTCGTTCTGGGTTATGCCTCGTTAGTTATGAGTCACATCGCAGCACTACAAAGCCGCCCCAGTTGCCTCACGTTTTGCGCACGTGCAATGCTCGCGAATTGAATACCATCCATTTTTATTGCAGGTGATGCCCGCTCTGCTAGATGCCCAGCGCGAGTTCTTAAACATTCTGGGCGAGGGTGCCGACAGCGGCGTTGAAATGGACATCGGGAGCCGCTGCGAGCGGTTCACCTTTGACGTCATCAGCAAGAGCGGGTTCAATCTGGACACCCAGGTTCAGCGCAGTCCGGATAATCCGCTCTTCCAGAAGGCGCTGCGGTGCTTCCCCGGTATCATGAGCGGCTTCATGTACAGCTTAGCCCGTGAGTAAAAACTCGCCTTCAGAACTGAATATTCACCACACGCCTTCGTTGTACACTCCGTATCGTCGCAGTTATGACTGCACATGCGAAGCACTGAAACCTAGTACGCGCTCTCACTTGAAGCTCACATTCTTTGTTTTTTTATTTGCGACGTTGTCTTGCCCTTAAGGCATGATATTTGTTTCGGCTAGACATGAGTATCGCGTTGAAATTGCAGCTAGTCTCAGTTCTAATCTCAGTCGTGAAATTATTAATAGCAGTAGATATCTTATATCCTTGTATTTATGCTAGGCGAGCGTGGTAAATAGGTTGTTCAGTGCACTGCCCCATTCCTTTTCATTTTTTTTTTTGCGATACTGCAAATCTAGGCTTGCTGTTTATATTAATAATTCATATATCATTACGTTTTATTGTTACGCCTTAATTCTCTAAGAACACATAGTGTGAGAGGTTACACTGCGACGATGTCTCACCCTTGATACCTATATTTTTCTTACGTTTTGTGTAGTGTATACCTTCACCACGTAGGGACCATATTTATCTACTCTTCAATAAATAACCCAATGCTTTGCCTGTACGGCTGTTGTTTTTAGTGAACCTCTACCACTGGCCGCGGGTCTTCAAGATGCTTCACAAGCTCTTCGGCTACTTCTTTACGAATCCACTAGTTGAAATGACCAAGTACGCGGCCGAGATCATCAAATTCCGTCATCAAAATCCTCAGGTAAGACGCCATCACTTATGTGCCAACAGAAAGTAGAGAGCGAGCGAGCGAGCGAGAGAGCGAGGAACTTTATTGAAAAAGACCAAAGAGATCGGGATCAGTGGTGGAAGCGAAAAGGCTCCATGTCTTCACCCGGTCGGTGGCTCCACCCAGGTCGAAACGGGAAGATGTAGCTCCTCCGCTACGGCCCTTGACCTTCGGACAGCCAAGAGTTCTGGCCCCATGTCGGGACTGCGTAACGCACCACTCCACGACTTCTCGTCGTTGAGTCGCTCACGCGCGTTGGAGAGTTTTGGATTCTTTCTAAAGTCCTTCCCGTATACGGAGAAGGGGCTCTCCGGGAGCCGCCGACGGCGATAGAAAAAGAAATGATAGAGACATATAGCGACAGTTCGTTCAACTACAGCTTGTGAAATACCTTCGCATACTGTGAATCATACACGGAAGGAAAATTGTTAAGACATTGCATGCTAACAATTCTCTCTCTACATACTCTTAATCATGCAATTAAGATCAATAAGAAGGGCCTCTGCAGCATTGTAGATTTTTGTGAAACTAGGTTTCGGAAGTTGTCGCTACCATGAAGCGTTGTTCATCATTGTCATCATTATCAGCGTGACTGCGCCCGCTGTGGGGCTAAGGTCTCTCCCATATTTCGCCAATCAATCCGGTCCTGTGCTTATTGCGGGCACTTTGTCCCCAAAAACCTCTTAATCTCATCTACCTTAGCGTTGTTACCTCATCAGAGCGTTGTTAGCGCCGTACTACTCTTCAGGCAACTTAATCTCCTCACGAACGGTAACGTATTTGTCGATAATACAGCCCCTTCGACTTACATTACATCAAGTGTAAGACAGTAAATTAGAAATGTAACTTAGTAATCTCAAGCTTTGGGCTAGTTGATTGTGCGCAGTAGTAAGTAAATATCGCGACTTCTGCAGACGGGGACAAAACCAAAGGGAACGACTCTGACAAGCTCGTGTCCGTGTCGTTCCCTTTGGTTTTGTATACGTCTGAAGAAGTCGCGCTGTTTACTTACTACTAGTAAATGGGACCATCGTCTAGTAGACCTTCCTGCCATTCCGCTTTTAAGTGCGGGGCACTTTATGGGCCCGGCCTGTCGTATGCTGTCTTAGCGTGGTGTAATGCGTAGCCATCTGTAGCATATTAAGCGCGCGCTCGCGCCAAGGAGAAGTCTTCTTCCTCTTTTTCATCGAGAGCCTTGATGATATCATCAAGTGAGCGCGCGCTCCCGCCAAGAAGTCTTCTTCCTCTTGTTATTCGAGCGCCTTGACGATGATACGTGAGGAGCACTTTAGGGGCCCGGGCTGTCGCATGCTGTCGTCGCTTGGCGTAAAACACGCAGAACCACGTATAAAAAAGAAAAAGAAGAATGAAGTGAGAAATAGAAAGTGGGAAGAAGAAAGGAAGAAACAGGAAGAAAAATTGAAAGAGCAAGAAAGAGAAACAAATAAATTTTGAGAGAGGAAGAAATAAATAAAAATAAGGGGAGAAAAAAAAGAAGAACAAAGAAGGCTGCCCAGCTCCATGCTTCCTTGAGGTTTGGCACACCTTGTGCGAAGGTGCCTTAACTATGTGCTCTCTCCCTCTCTCTCTCTCTTCATATTCCTATAAACGGCCAATTATGTTTTACGTTTTCAAGGCAACGTTTTTTTTTCAATGCTTCTTCCTCGCACACTCAGAAACGGAATGTGATATGCGATGTTTCGTATCTGACCGAATGATGGAGCAAGAAAAGCAGTATAACTGAGCAAATAGAAACTAAATGAAGAAAAGTACACATTGGGCCCTTCTAGTCTTACGTCCGCTACCGGTTTTCGCTTCGTCTCAGTTTGAAATACGTCGCGACAACTCAACAAGAGAAACAGATGCCAAACTGTATTCGTTCCATCTCAATGCAATCTGAGAAATGTTTTACAGTAACATTATGTGATCTCTAGGAGTAAGGTTCTACGATCGGCAATGTTTTCCTCCAGCTGTGATAAGTCATAATCATGATCATAATCATCATCACCATCAACCTGTCTATGCCCACTGCAGGGCAAAGGCCTCTCCCATGTTACGCCAATCAACTGGGTGCTGTGCTTTCTGCTGCCACGTTATACCTGCAAACTTTTTAATCTCATCTACCCACCTAATTTTCTGTCTCCCCCTTACGCCTTTGCCATCACTTATAATGCAGTCAGTTACCCTTAATGACCACAGGTTATCCTGCCGACGTGCTACGTGCCCGGCCCATATCCATTTCTGTGATACTGTGATACTGTGATATTGCGATACTGTGATAAGTATCGTGCGGTTAAGAAGGATACTTTTCGCAGCATTCCGCGCTTAGCTCTTCCGAGACCAATCAGAAGGGATTCATTCCTGCGCACTACAATTTTAATAATGACGTAACCGATCGACCGTTTGTTTAACATACCCAGGAAAGACTCAATGATCTTAATGCTGGTGCACGCACTAAGTAAAAAAAAATTATAGTGGCAATATACAAAACAAAATAGATGTACAAAAAGAGGGGATGTGGAAAACAGGGCCAAAACGACAAGGCATAATACCACAAGACAAGACATGTAAAAGGGCAATGGGAACGAACACACCTCTGAAAACTGAAATGGCGAAGAAACTAAGAAAGAAATTCCACAATATTCAAAGCTATTTTACCATGTGTAATGGTGTTATTACTACTACTACTACTACTACTACTATTAATAATAATAATAATAATAATAATAATAATAATAATAATATAACAATAATAATATACGCAGAGTTGCTTTTCTGGTGCAGGAAATGTGCCCTTTGTACGTTTCTTTAATTGTAAATTGTTCGCGTAGTTTCTATAAAGGTTGAAATGCCCATGACTTCTCGCACCTTTCTTTACAAGATGCGCTTTCAGCGTCGCACTCATTCAGACCATTTTCTTGCATTCCGAGGACGACGACGAAGTGTGTTGCTATCCAAACGCTTCTCTTTGTGCTCTGAATTCTTCGGTGAAATTTTCGGTCTTGTTGCCTCGGCTCCCCGTCTTGGGGCCATGGACGCGGAGCATTCCGGAGGACCTCCTGGCCAGAAGTCTTCTCGGCCGTCCACAGCGAGGAAAAGAGGAAACCCCCCCAGTGACACCGAGGACACAGAGCTGTACTCAGCTTCGGGAGACGACTCATCTGACGACGATTTCATCCCCGTCCGGAGTAAGAGGGCGAAGAGGAAGGTCGTCAACGCAACCTCGCCCACTCCCGCGAGTACGGCGACTATGAAGTCAAGGCTTGAGCGTTGGCCGCACGTCATCATCTTCTTGCCGGAAGAGTCCTCAGGAAACTTGCGACTGCTGAACAGGCAAGCACTATCCGCTTTTCTGGAACGTGTGGTGCCTTATGAGATCAAGGACGGCAGAATAAATACACGGAAAAATATACTCGCTACAGACGTATTTCACGTGAATGCTCTCGGACCACTTCAACAAGTCACTGAGCTAGGCGGCATCAAAGTGCGTTCCTTTATACCGATGGACAGTGCATCCATAGCCGGTGTGATATACGACATAGACATCGCGATTCCCGAAGAAGACTTGCCTACCCTTATTAAACCGGCAAATGAGGGTATTGTCATCACACAAGTGCGCCGTCTTGGGAAGACGCGCTGTGTAAAACTGGTCTTCAAAGGAGATTGTACACCATCCCATGTCAAAGTCGGACATTTCCGACACCCCGTACAGCCGTTCGTACAGAAGCCACTTCAGTGTCACCAGTGCTTTAAGCTAGGACACGTCAAGGGTGTGTGCCCGAACTCGCTAATGTGCTCTCGGTGCGCAGAACCTCACTCGGAAGAGACCTGCCGTTCCACGATTCTTAAATGCGGCAACTGTAATGGCTCACATGCTGCCTCGTCAAAAGACTGCCCTCAAATCAAGAAGGAGCGCGTGGTGCTTAAGCAAATGGCCAGAGACAATTCGACCCACAGGGAGGCTGCCGAAACAGTACGGCGTCGGCACCGGCGACGGCGGCATCGTTCGACCTCAAAGAAGGCGCAAGCTCCCTCTACCACAGCACCACTCAGTCAAGCCGTAAAAGGACCGATCAGCTCAAGGAAGACTGCGGAGAGGAATCTATCTGCAGAGGAATGGCCGGTACTTCCTTGCCGTCCCCTTGCCGTGGAGCCTGAGAAGATCGCGCCCACTCAAGAGTCTTCACCGAGCGCTGGTGACGCACCTAGAGGCGATCGACAAGTCATTTCTATGCTTCGTTCTCTCATGGACGCCATCCAAGGGATATTATTGGACATGGGGACACCGTCTGCTCGAAGCGCTCTCAAAGTACTGGACGCCTTAAGCCCGGTGCATGAATCTCTCGAGTAGAAACATGGCTAACGTTCACCCTCCTTTCCGAGAAAAAGTCAAGGCAGCGTCCATCATCCAGTGGAACGCCAGAGTACTAGCATCGCGCCTTTCAGACTTTCGTCAGTTTGTGCACACTAACATGTTCCCGGTCATCATAATTTGTGAGCCCAACTTATCGAAGCCAGTAAGACTATCGGGGCACGAAGCTGTCATGTCCCCAACAAATGGAGCATGCAGCAAAGTCCTCGTTTATGTTCGTCGGGAACTCACTTATTTGTTGCATCCAATTGCGCCTCATGATGGCAATCAATATGTATGCCTGTCAATTAAGAAGAACAAACTCATGTTCACTCTCATAGGCGTTTATATATCGCCTTCAAGTAATTTTCACTCAAAAATATTAGATAGTATCTTGGCCGTGTGTCCAGCTCCATGGGTCATCATAGGAGACTTCAATGCACATCATCTGGCATGGGGAAGTACGAGGACAAATGCAAGAGGGCGCCGATTAGCAAGTTTCGCTCACAATCATGACCTGACCTTCATGAACGACGGCAGCCCCACTTTTCTTCGAGGTGTGACATATGGCAGCTGCCTTGACCTTGCTTTCGTTTCCAACTCGTTCGCCAGGTGTGCTAATTGGTTTTCTGATATTGAGACACACGGGAGTGACCATATTACCACTTATCTTCACATCAAAGGGATGTCCAGATCTGGTCCAGGGAAGGCCGTTCGAAGAATTGGCTGGACCACTTTTAAATCTGACATTGCCAAGCGGGTCTAAGCACTGGGCTAGAGCAAGTCATCAAGTGCACAATGCAAGATGCCACGCGCACGATACCGATTACGTCCAGGCGGAACGATTTTGATGCCGAATTGGAAAGACTGCGAGCGCTTCGCCGCCGTGCGGAACGCAGATATCGGCGCACAAAATCCGTCCACGACCTTAGAACAGCCAGAAGAATGCAAAAGAAGATTCAGCGTCGTATGGACAAGTTAGCCTCCGAACGTTGGAGAACGTTTTGTCAGACACTAGACCCCCGCAAGCCCCTATCTCACATCTGGAGAACGGTGCGTGGCCTGCGCTGCATTCCTGAACAGCGTTTTCCGTTCAAGGCGCTTGCGCTCTTCCAAAAGCGGCGAGACATTGATGTCGCAGAAGACTTTTGCGCGAGGATAGCAGACCAAGTAGTTCGTCCAGGTGCTCTGGCCGGAAGTGACGCTCCTCATTCCCGTGACGGCCGCATGGACCTTCCTTTGCAATGGAGGAGCTTGAGGCGGCGCTAGCCCTATGCAGGCGTTCTTCATCACCGGAGCCAGATGGCATATCATATCAAGCCCTGTACAATCTGGGTGAGACTGCGAGGGGAGAGCTGCTACGTCTGTACAACGCATCCTGGCAAGAGGGCAGTGTTCCTGACGAATGGAAGACAAGTCGTTTGGTACCACTTCTGAAGCAAGGCAAGTCCCCACTTGGACTTGCCTCATACCGCCCTATCGCACTGGCCAGCTGCGTGGGAAAGATAATGGAACGGATGATCCTTAGCCGCCTCGAGTGGTATCTCGAACATTACAAGGTTTATCCAAACTCCATGGCTGGCTTTCGACGTGATCGCTCGTCTATTGATAATGTCATTGATCTCGTAACGTATGTCCAACAGCAGAAATCACGCAAGCGTTTGTCTGCAGCCTTGTTCCTAGATGTAAAAGGCGCATACGATAACGTGCTACACGAGGCCATTCTCGACGCCCTTGAGATGGTTGGCCTGGGTGGTCGAGTTTTTCGATGGATTGCTAGCTACCTGACAGCTAGATCTTCCTTTGTGTCAACCGACGACGGCCCAACCACACGACACTATACCTGCAGGGGCGTTCCTCAGGGCGGAGTACTAAGTCCTACTCTGTTCAATCTCGCTCTCATTGATCTTGCCGAATCCCTACCATGCACGATCGAGACATCTATATACGCAGACGACATATGTGTCTGGACATCAGCCGTCACACGCCTCCAGATACGAGCGAGGCTTCAAAAAGCTGCAAGTTTGACAGCGAGCTATCTCGGGAAGCAAGGCCTTCAAATATCCCCGGAAAAATGTGCATTAGTGGCCTTCACACGTAAACCAATGACGCACTATGCCATTTCTATCGAAGGACGGACCATTGCTTATGCCCGAAACCACAAATTTCTGGGTATAATCATAGATAGAGACCTTCGTTGGAGCCCGCGTGTGTCTTACATGAAACAGCGCCTGACAGCAATCTCCCAGCTGTTCAAGTTCCTGAGTGGAAAAACCTAGGGGATGTCGGTCGACGCAATGCTGGAACTGTACAGATCACTGTTTCTCAGTTTTTTGAGATATAGTCTGCCTGTACTGACTAATACATGCAAGACAAATATTCGCACTCTGCAGGCTGTACAAGCTCAGGCTCTCAGAGTTTGCCTTGGCTTGCCAAAATGCGCGTCGACTGAAGCGACTATTTCCATCGCACGGGACCAACCTATGCAAACGCACATTGCGGTTGAAGCCTTGAGAGCTCATATTAGGCATTTTTCCCGGGCCGATTGCCACCACCTTGCAACATTGCCTTCGGAAAGACCACGGGCATCGTATTGTGCAACGATTGCGAACCATTCTGCCCACCTTCCGTAAGGCTTCAGCCCCGCATCTAAGCCAGCGATACCTCCTTGGTGCTTCATTAAACCTGAAGTGCACCTCAA
Organism: Rhipicephalus sanguineus; assembly: GCF_013339695.2. NCBI lineage: Eukaryota > Metazoa > Arthropoda > Arachnida > Ixodida > Ixodidae > Rhipicephalus > Rhipicephalus sanguineus. The sequence continues at coordinate 124,107,869 of NC_051182.1, forward strand.
CGTCCCGGGAATCAGATCTCATCTCCAGTGCTGAAACAGCTGTCTCTGATTCTTTTACACGAGAAGTACGCTGATCATGTGCATGTTTATGCTGATGGGTCAACTACCCTCCAGAGTTCGTCCGGAGCAGTGGTCGTCCCAGCGAAAGCTATCAGCGTCACTTTCAAGACAGACCACCCAACGACATCAACAGCAGCAGAACTTGCCGCTCTTCGCGCTGCACTTTGTGTAGTCAACCGTGAACAGCCCCAACGATGGTCAGTCTTCTGCGATTCGAAGGCAGCCCTACAATCTTTGCTATCAGCCCTGCGACACGAACCATACGAGCAGTTGGTCTTCGAGGTTAGATATCTCCTCCATACTTCGTTAGAGAAAGGACACCACGTGACATTTCAGTGGCTGCCAAGTCACTGCGGCCTGATAGGCAATGAACACGCCGACAATGCTGCTCGATCAGCTCTTCAAGGTGACAGGATCGAGACGATACCCCTATCAAGGACCGATGCATCTAGCCAAATTCGAGTGGCTGCACAAGAAATGACTTTCTCCACGTATAATACAGCAAGCAGACTGCACAACCACCACCGCCACTGCCCGACCAATCTGCGTCTTCAGACACCTCCGGGACTACGCCGAAATGACGCCACTCTGCTTTGCCGTTTATGGCTAAGAGTGGCTTTCACAAAGTCATTCTCCTTTCGAATCCAAATGGCTGACAACCCGTTTTGTGACTACTGTTAGAGTGTACTAGAACTGTCGAGTGGCGTGAACGCGCCTCGCCGCCTGATGCCTTCCGCGTCGACAGTAGCGGCGGCGCTGCAGTCGCTCGGTACTGAAGGCGCGCGGCGCCGCGCGCTAGAACGGGCCGCTAGAACTGCTGGACTCGTCGGCGGCAACCGGCTAATGGGCACTGATGTGGCTTTCGTTGCGCGTCTATCATTATCAAGCGTAGGAATTGTCGTCGTAAGCCTTGATGGACGACACTTCAAAGCTTTTAATAGATGCTTGCTTCATATATGCCTTTGAGAGATACTGCAAATCAGTTCTTGTAGCCGAAGTGACTGCTGGAAAGTGCGCAAAATATAAAAATGAAAACGGGCTGACACCAACCGTGAATATTCACGATCTCAGTGTAATTGAGCCGAACTCATTGATGGGCTATTTAGAACAATTACTCTCAATTAACTAGACGCCGAATGACTGCCAGAAGAAAGAGACAGAGGAAACAAAAAGGGCGTGTCTTATTCTGATTTCTTCTGCCTTAATGGTTTCTTTGGTGGTGATTCGGCGTCTAGTTTATTCAGAGTAATTGAGCTTCTCTAATGGAATTTAACTGTGCTCAGAAAGCTGTGTGCTGATATTGTGCCGAAAGCACACCGAACATTTACCGCGCGTTGGCGAAGCTGCGTGTACGGTGCGTATCGTTACAAATGCGCTGTAAATATGACTTCGACATTACGAGGGCTCAAAAGTATTGAAACTCAAAAGTTAACTCGACCGGTACAAATAACGGTCATCCTCAGGTGTCTTGCACGGATTTTGTTATTAGTTGCTAGGCGCCGGGTGGGGAGGGGATACTTTACTGTCCGTATTTGTGCGTGTAAATATATATCCACACACATTATATATATATATATATATATATATATATATATATATATATATATATATATATATATATATATATATATATATATATATATATATATATAATCTCGCAAAACATAGAGCACCACCGCCCCTCCTGGCTTCACTTTTGACACTTTACAGACAAAGCAATGAAATTATAATACAAAACGTTGTCAAAAAGATTTTCTAATGGCATCGATAGAAGGTCAGGAAAAGTGCAATATAAGCTGTCCATTGAAAGTGAGAACAGGCTGTAATGAATTTAGGCAGAATAACCGACGGGCTATATTTACATCTGCGCATTTTAATGTGATTGAGATAAGCCCTGATGCATGAAGTTTGTGCCTCGGAGGTGTACACGCGCTTTCGGCTCGGCTTCCTGGCTCGCCTTCTTGGTATTTTAAGCCCTCAGAGGTCGCATAACCGATGCATCGTAACCGCGGAAGCATGCTGTTGAAACAAGATAGCCTTTCGGCATTAAGGAAACAGCGCAAAACTGGCAGAACTCAGCCGTCACTAATATAAATGTTGCGATAGAGTCATTTGTACTCCGGTTACTCATGAAACAGTCGAGCGCATTGGAGCTCATACAGAGATCAATGCTCTGGATATATCGTAGAGACTGCCGGCAGAAGAATTATAGGCTTTCGTCGCTGGTTCGTTAGTTCTTGGTAGTCAGTGTTCGTAGTCACTTATAGTGTAGCGCGGCTCGAAGTGCTGCTTGCAAACCGCACAGCAATCAGTGAGCAGCTAGATGCATGTGCGCAAAATCCGATTGTCACCTTATTTGGGGGTCGGCAGGCTCCAAGAACAGGGAATATCTCGGCGCAATTTTGGCACGCCTGCATATTCACTCATGCACCATGGCGCGTAGCAGGCGTTTAGACACCGATTGAAGCTCAGTAATGCATTAAACGCGCTCAAAACGCGCAATTACACGCTTTCGTAGGCTGCGACGAGCGCGCGGCAAATGCAGACGCTCTCCACAGCTTCAGTACAAAGTGACTACAGCGCCGCCGCTACGGTCGCCCGTCGGAGCATCACCCGAGATGCGGCGCGGCCGCTTCGTTCGTTCCACTGCCCCCTTCTAGTACACTGTACTACTGTGGTAGTGAGGAGACACTACAGCACATCTTCTGCGACTGTCCTCGCTACAATGCGCAGAGAAAATCCCTCGCAGTCGCTCTTGCTCGCATAGATCCCAGACCGATGACGGCAGCAACCATTCTGGAATGTCGTCCTGATAGGTCATCGCGGGTGAAGGCGACGAAGGCAGTGCTCAACTCTTGAAGGCATCAGACCTACACCGTCGGTTATAGACTAACGTCGTTATGATGACCGTGAGATGTGTGTGACTTTTTGTGGGTGCGTGCTCTCCTTCTCTCTCTCTCTATCTTTATATCTCCCCCATCCCTTCCCCCAGTGTAGGGTAGCATACCGGTCCTTCTAGACTGGTTAACATCCCTGCCTTTCCTTTCTCTCCTTCTCCTTCCTTCCATCTTGCATTCCAAACTTTCGATTATATTTAATGGTCTCGTTTCTTTTCGTTTTTTTTTTCAAAACCATAGGTGGACGTGCCCGACATGGCGCAACTTCTTCTGGACGATGCGCTTGGCAAGAGCAACTCGGAAACGAAAAAGAACGAAGTCCCTCAGACAAATGCCGGTAACACTTTAATACTTCACGCAACAGATACAAGATGCATAGGCTGTTGGGCGAGTTGGTCATTCACGATGACTAAAAAGAGGGCGAAATAGCGCGGGACAAGACGAAGGATACAATAGGACAGGTGCATAGCCGACAGGCGCACATCCGCAGGGCCGTCGATGCGCCTGTCCTGTGGCCTCTGTCTTGTCCTATGTTATTTAGCTCTCTTTTCATTCCTCTACTACAAGACAAAACTACGACCCCCCCCCCCTCATTTTCTTTATCTGACCCCCGAAAGACTGGGCGCCGTGCGTTCCACATCAGGAGTGCGTCAGAACTTGTGCTGTTTATTTCTTTTTTTATTGCTATAGCAATTATATGGACAGCCTCAGCTGATTTTTGCCGTCGCCGTCGTCATGCACCGTATATGAATATTTGTATATATAAATATAGAAAAGTCACTAAGAAAAATAATTCAGAAACACTTTCCGACGCACGGAATCGAACGGCCGACCTCTCGCTCCGAAACGCGCGGCGTTAGACGGCTAAGCCACGGAGAGTAGCGTGTTTCAGCATGCTAACGGCGAGCTACTTATATACACCATTTACTTCAGCGCGCTTTCTTACTCACCAGCGAGATGGCGCGATGTGCGCGATTTAAAGGTTGTCGCCCCGCTCCCGCGAACGCCGAGGCTCTTCGCCCTACAAGGCGTGGTCGCCTTCGTGCGCTTATCTCAAGGAAAGAAGGCGGCGGGCGGGGGTATGGAGCGTGGGGTTGTATGTCTTGTGCTTTCACCGTGGTGTCCGCGCTGAAGTCACAGAGCAAGCGAAGGTCACTTCACTCGCTGCAGCGGCCGCGTTTGCGAAAGTAGCGCGCTGTTCAGACAGAAATAAGTAGCAACTGTGACAGTTAGTTCGCGCTCGTCCTGTGTGTACCTGTTCGTTCGTTTCGTGCGTCCTCCTTTATGTTTGTGCAGTGAACTTCAAATGTCGAGCTGTGACGCATGATAGTTCGCGCTCGTCCTCTGTACGTTCTCCTCGTGCGTCCTTTGGCCTCGAGCGACGCGCTGGCAATTTCGAGCTGCTTTCGGTTCTTCGCGTTACATTCCAATTTGTTGCTATCGCATTCATTGCTTTGCCGTTACGGCGAAACTGTGACTTTTATTTTTGTGTCCAGGTTAGGCACACTGATATGAGTACACTAAATCTTGAAAACGAAACATCGCAAAAGAGAACACACCGGAAAAGAAGGACGCAGAGAAAAGCGTACGAACTTGCCCAAGTATCCAGTGTAGCTACACTGAAACCCTGACTGAGAACGTAACTAAATACAAATAAAATTAAGCGTATTTCATGCAATAGTGCAAATAGATCATATATAGCGAGTTAAACACGCTAATATGAAAAATATACAACGGAGAATGCGAATACATTCAAATATGGACTTGATATTTAGTTTCACATTCAGTACACTCTAGAGGGAAATATTCGATCTGATTATTTCCAATGTAGGGTTTATTACTGCCTCCATACTCAGTCACACAAACCAGTCATGTTTCCTCAACCTGTTTTTGTTGTCGCTAAAGTCATCGACTAGAGCAGCACTCCTTGTACAGGACCTAAATTTTCACCCTATCAATCTCAGCATAAATTATTTTCACAGGCAGCTACAAGGGAAATCTCCCTCACGATATGAAAAATTTTACTTGATCCTTTTAAGAAGCGAATGATGGAATCATTACCCGCAGCGATGGTCTTGTGGTTATAATGCTCGACTGCTGACCCGAAGGTCTCGAGATCGCATCCCGGCCGCGGCGGCCGCATTTTTGTTGGCCACCAAAAAAATCAAGGCCCACAAAACTGCCATGTTAAAGAATAGATGTGTCAGCACTCCTTCTGTTTAGTTAACTGACAAGGAAATTGTGTATGTGTCTGCTGGTGAATCATGTTAGCCATTGGTGTCATGCGCTCAAAGCTTTTTGACATCGGAGTACATTTATGATTTTTCATTTCCCTTCTTTTCTTTGTTCTGTTGTCTGTTCTTGATTTCTTTGACGTTGTCTGATACGTGCATAAGTATTTATTAACGTTGTTCGCCGCAATAAACTTCAGTTGTCTGTCAGCGCTACGTGTGGTTTTATGTGTGCGTTTTCTGTCCTGGTCTTTGCACTGTTTCTCTTACGATATGATCAACCAACTAGCCGACAAGTTCACCCTTCAAAAAAAAGTTAATAATGGAATCATTGGCTGCCCAACTGTCCTCGTTTAATTAGCATGCGAAAACCGGAAAATCATTACGTTAACCCTGTCCCTGATCATGAGCAAATGAATGTTTTAGTGACTGAGTTTTTTGTAAAGAAAATTTTGAAGGCCAGGAAATTTGCCGAAGTGGTATACGGTGAACTTTCTTTCATTGTTTTTGTAGGCTGTCAGGCGAATCTTTGCTGAAACGTCCCCGTTCTTTTCAAAAAGGCGTTATCATGTCTCCATCAAGTACAGTCACGCGCAATATGAAAGGGAACACCCAGTTAATATTTACATGTTTATTACCCGTGATGCGCATATATGACGTATTGAGCATTATTGGTTGGTTTATATTTTATTTAATATATAAACTTTATATATAAATTTAATGTACTGACTATCCTTCATTGATATGTAATGATTCGCGAAATGTGCCTTCTCACTTGAAAATCCACCTTTACAAACGCCCTTGTAAAGGTGGATAAAGGTGGAGGTAAAGGTGGATAAACGTGGATACCTTTGTTCGCGTATTGTGGCGTCTTGGTGGTCATCCCAGCGTTGCCTATGGCATTGTTTATGGCCATAAATGTGCATGTTACACTGCGCTGTGCGCCGCGTAACCTAAAATATGTATCTCGATTTGGAAAACCTAATTATTGTTAGCGTTGACAACAAGCTTATCTTATGGCTTCTCTCGTCGTGGTATTTGCGCTAATTCTACCATAAGAATGAACCAACTCGCCCAACAAGTCACTCTACTGAAGCTTATTAGATGTGAAGCATCTTATAGCGGAGCTCAATCCTGTGGTGGTGGTGGTGTGCGGCGTGACCACCGTTACTGCGCATGCACAAGCCCTCTCCACACACCTCCTTTCCCTCTCCACTTCCCCTCTCCACTACCCTCTCCCCCTTCCTCCTTTCCACTCACCATCCCCACTTCCCCTCTCCCCTCCACCTTTCCCTCTTTCCCCTTCCCTCTCCCTTCCCTCCCCTTCTCCATTACCCCTCCCCCTTTGCCTCTCTCCCTTCCCTCTCCACTCCCCCTCTGAAACGCCTGCTCTACATGCCGAAACGCTGCTTCGTATCGCCTCATGGTCCCCTTTAGCGGGAGATGGTGTGAATTTCTTTTTATCGTGTTCATATGTGATCGTTTGACTGTGCCTTTTTTTGCGGCCATTTGGTTTCTGTGGATCTGCCTATTAGTACCGTTGTCCCAGGAGAAATTGTACGAGCTCAGCACCAACTGTATGGACGTTTTCCTCGGAGGGTGAGTTCTGAATGCAGATGAAGTTTGAATAGGAGGTAAATAAATGGTTCCTTCTTTATTCTTTCGTCACTGCGCGCAGCTACGACACCACGAGGCTGGCGTTGACGTATTGGTTTTATCTTATGGGCAAACACCGCGACATCCAGGAAAGAATGCGAAACGAAGTACTCGAAGCTTTCAAGAAAGAGGTAAGCACGCAGTTCTGCACTTAAAAAAATCTGGAAAATTCACAACTATTGCTGGTTGCCATCGAAGCAAAGTGACGAACGCGTGAAGCCTGAAATGCTTTAAGTTAAAGCTTTATTGTACACTCTTAATCAGCTCCCGTTTAATCTGCTTGATATAGCCAGGAAACCGGACATTTTTCGTCTAGTTTCCTAGACATCGCTAGCATCTAACCGGGACCTGATTAAGAGTGTATAGATCTCTTAATAAGGCGAAAGCCTTAAGGCCTTGAAAGACGCCGCACGTGGTACAGAAGCTCACGTCACCTCCTGAAAATCAGATGACAATCAGGATTTTAGCCATAGTCGAAACAAGGCATTCTGCGCAGCAGTCGGCTATACTACAACCAGGGCTGGGCAAAGATACTTTGAAATTGTATCGCGATACGATACAAGATACTCAGGCAAGAGGTATTGGAGATACAGATACAAGATACTGCCGCGAAAATTGTATCCTATACGATACTTGGCAATTGTATCTTAAGATACTTCGATACATTCTCAAATTTGTTATTATAGATCCATATAATGTAGCAGCAACGCCTATGCTCGAAAATGCTTGAAAATTTCTTAACTGCGACCTATTTTGTTTCACTTGAATGAAATGTCTGTTAGTATCTCATATGTTTTGCCCTTCTTGCTCAAAGTACATTAGTTTCTCTCCAAAACAACTTATTGGGGTTTGTTTTAGCTTCTCCGCAGGACGACTTTTTGTACACTTCGCTGACAGCGGTACTTGCTTTGCACAGCTTGCCGACCATCTAGCAGGTTGCCATATAATCACAATAACTTCAATAAGAAGCCTTCGCACGATGGCGCAAATACCGGTGTGCACTTTTACCTTGTCCGTAAAAGACAGCTTGCACAATACCATATATCCGGACCGGTGTACAGCAGCGACAACAGTCGTAGCGACATTTTTTTTTTTTTGGTAGGGAGGGGGGACGCATGGTGTCTACTAGAGTGTGAGACATTCCGCTAGCGGCCCGGCCCGCACACATGACCGTCTTCGCAAAATTTGTTTTATTTTCTAAATAAGTATGTTCGTGAGCTGCACAGGCATTACTCGCCTCAAGGATTCCTTTCGTGAGGAACATGTGGTCACCATGAGCTGAAATATAACCCTGGAACAAAAACTCTATATTTCAGAATCCGCGTCCAGATATCAGTCATTCTGCACATCGGTATCAGCGTTGCGGAGTTGCCACTCCGGAATTGGAATGGCTCGGGAATCACTCCACATTTTCGCGACCCCGGAATGGAATGGAGACAACGCTTGGAGGAGTGGAATGGGAATGGAATTAAGTGCCTGTTGTACGGAATGGAACGGGAATGGAATTACGTCTTTTTTCCGAAAATAGAGCACGTTTTCGTCTACGCGCTGTTTTTCAAACTTTCAGACATCAGTAAGTCAGAGCCTCGAATTTAACAATAAAGCAGTATTTTTAAAATGGCTTGGCTGATTACAAGCACAGTATACATTTACAAGCAACGCGCCTACTACAAACCGAGGCATAAGGTAGTGTAGAAACAAATGCATTATGCCAGTAGACACTGAAGGGAGAAACAAATTATCCTTGCGCGTTGGCACCCACCGAAACCCCCACAAAAAGTGGTGAACACCCTATCCACAGTCTGGTCGTTATCTCACGAGCAGTTTAGTACCTGACACACGTAAATAACCTTTGTGACCAGCAAGCCATTGCACACCTTCGCACAGGCGAACACAGAAAGTTCTCACCTCACCCGTCCTTGCGAAGAGCGCTGGACAAGCGTCAGTGCTGACGAGCAGTGCGACCAATTGTTCCGTATTCGATGCAAAGGCACAAGGTGCCCGAGCGGTGCACTGTTTCAACTAATACCAGCAGATCTAGAGGGTTTTGCTCCCCATTAACAAAATCTTAGTTTTCTCCATATTCACGACCGCTCCAGACGCGGGGCAAAACTGCTTAGTCTTCTTGAACACTACTTTTGTCAACATAAAAATACGCTATGTCGTCATTTTAGCATTAACACATTCAGGCTTAGACAATATTAAACATCCTCATTCGTTCAAACATGCTGACCATGCAAATACTACAGGTAGCGGGAGAACTGCCCGTATGGCAATTAGTAGGGTGGTTGAATTGCACGAGATATGTCACCAAGCTACTAGCCATCGACCTTGGTCGCGTGTTTTGCGTACTTTTGCAGTTCTTAATGCATCTGATGCCACCAGCTTTAAGGGGCGTTCATTTTTAACTCGATAATAATATCAAGTTGCCTTTCCTACGTTGAGGAATTACCGGAATGGAATTGAACTGCCCGGCCATTCCCGGAGTGGGAATGGGCTAAGATTTTTCATTCCGAGGAATTGAAAGGAATGGAATTGCGGAATTCTAATTCCCCGGAATGGAACTGGAATGGAATGGAGGCGCCCATTCCGCAACACTGATCGGTATCGATGTTTCTCAAATCCTGACTCCAAATACCCTTCAGAAATGACCTCTATATGAGATATGGGAAAGACTTCCTTTCAAACGTCATTTTGTTCAAACTCTCCCCCACCATCGTCATTGACCCGGCCTTTCCAACTAAATTTCGCGTCTGCGGCCCGCTGGCTATAAGCTCAGTTTGAGACCTCTGGTGTATACTTATATGGCATAAAACCGCAATGAATTTTCATATTCTACTTATCTGCTGGCGTAAAGGAATCTTTGTTTATAAACTCACTACCGTGCAATCGTTTTAGCAATTTATCTTCAACGAGAGAACATGTGCAACACAGAAACGTCTGAGACGTATTGTATAGATCCACAAAGCGTCGCAGAACACCGCCGCTATTCGCGCTATTGCCGTTTATATCCCCCATTACGTGACGATTAGTAATGCGAAAAATATTTAAGAAAGCCTAAAACAGGAAAGCAAGTATACTCAAAATAGAGAGGTGGTTCTGTATCAAACGTCCACATTGAATGAGTACAGAAACACAATACAGACGGCGCCCTTAATAGCTATGAGCATGAAATATCGTCAACTTACCTGTTGAGATAATAGAAAATTCAGTGCCTATGGAAACTGCCTGAAACGGCTCGTTGGGACGCTCATGAGTAAAACGGAGCATTCAGTAAAACAACTTTTCTCGAATCCCCTTCCTAACATCTTAAAGATGGCTCCTAATGATTTACATTAATATAATGCAAACTGAATTTCGCTATTTTCCTAAGCGGTAAGCAGAATGTTTTGTACTATTTACTCACGGTACGCCCACATAATTATATATTTGTTTTCAAAATCGCCTTGGCAACGTGTACGTGCGTAAACAGTAGTGGAAATAAAGCAGACAGTTAGAAGAATAAAGCAGAAGCAGAAGAAAAAGACATACTGCAGTGACCAGACCGGTAAAATAGTGCAGAGACCTCGGTAATATATGGGATGCAAAATGACAGCTAAGAAAGCACTTGTGCTAATAATCAAAATATGATTTCATAAATTCTTTGAATAAATGTAGCAAGAACTGAGAAATACGGTACGCCAAGAAATTTGCTGTTAGGTAAACGCTTGCTCTTTTAAATCTAGCATGAGTACCAGTGATGCTACAGTTGTTAGAATCATATTTGCATATATATTAATTCATGGCATCTAAGTCAAACTTACATTCGCGAGATCCTTCATATCGCTGATATGTAAAATCCACGCGACGAAAAGGACCCCATTCTTTCACGCATCGCACTTCGTTACGGAGCAAGACGCAATAGAATCTTCAATGACGACACTAGCAACATCAGAATTTGCGCGATAGACGCGGCGCAGGACAGTGGCTAAGAGCAAGTGTCATGGTATTGGCGCAACTAAAAAGAAAAGAAATCGAGCGAACAAAAGGTGCGTGGGCTGGGCGTAGACGTCCGTGCGCTTGTCTTCCTCATCTTCTGCCCTCAATGGAGTACTGTGGCGGAAAAAATAAAATTGCTTCACTGCCCTATGACTAATTCAGATGGCTTAGTGGCACCAGCACCAGCTTGAGAAGCTGAGCCTGGCCAGCCATTACTGTTTCGCACGGTTGTATTGCGATAGGAGTATCTTGTAGCTCAAGATACACGATACATTTTCGAATCTATCGGAAATACAGATACAGATACTCGTCTTTCGAGACGTATCGCGACACATATACAAGATACCCATAGAGGATCTAAGATAGTATCTAAGATACATGTATCTTCTATACTGCCCAGCACTGACTACAACAGAGCCCAGCCCGAAATTGCTTGAAGTCGCTTTGAATAAAACACCCTATACATTCGTCACGTCGGGCAAGGAGTCACGCTTACAGGCGTAATATTGCGTGGAAAATGAGTAGAATCGCATCGGGCATCACACCGCGTGAATATTGTATCGAGTGGGTGGTTGAAAAATGCGTACCGATGATAAAGGGCTGCGCTATAACTCATAATCAACATCGTCATCATCACTGTCGTCGTCGTCATCATCCAAAGTGTCAAGAAGGTGTTCTCTGCCCACGCGACCTCTCAAACTCCGATGCTGCTGATGACGATTATGATGATTATGAAATAGCCACAGCTGATTGCTTTCGACTTGGAGTCGTCTTTTAAGGGAATGCAGAAGAGACCCTGTGAGTGTTTTCTGCCGTTGCAGTGCGGAAGCAATCTGGAGAAGATCGCTCTTCTTGCAAAGTACATAATATTGACATTCGACTGCGGTACAACCTATCCTTAAACTTCATATGCGCCAGGCGCAACCCAATGAATTGAATTCTATTCACGCATGGCCGGGCATTACTGAAAATTCTGACACCCTTGTGAAAGTGTATAGTGATTTCCACCAGCAGGAAGCTCCAGATATGATAATAAGATAAAATGTGGACAACGATTACAACCATGATGTGATGGCCCAAAATGAGCCAGTGTCGACGGAGCGGTAATGACCAAGGAAATGCGTTATAACCACATTTGTTTAGAAATAATTCATTTCAATTACCATCTATGCGAACTGTCGCGAACGCGGCAGATATTAGCCCGCACTAGTGATATGCGGATAAGCATGTTATACGTCACAGCACACCTGCAGAGTGTACATCCTAATGCAAAACTTATTAAAAAGGAGTAACAGAGGTGGAAAAGCGACGCGCACGGAAGAGCGTTTCATTTTTTTTTCTTGTAGGGCGACGAACTCTCCGTTCCGACACTCATGGGGCTGACGTACACGAACCAAGTGCTGTCCGAGACGCTACGCATGTATCCACCCATCATCACGTAAGTATCGAAGCCTAACTTAACAAATGGCACGACAGGAGATGGACTGAAGGACAGGGACTCTTGGAGCACTTTTCCTGTCCTTGATGTCTATGTCCTGTCCTGCCATATCACTGGCGAGGCCAGGGAGGAGTTTGGGTCTGGGGATCAAAAACACGTAATTTTTTTTTCAATTTTTTATGTGTATATATACAAGCACACATAGAAACGCACGCACAAACATACATAAAGTATGCGTGAATGCCCCCCCCCCCTCCGCACCCGAGAAAATATCTGACTCCGCTACTGTGTCATGTACAAGGGCAAGAAGACAAGGACACAAATACAAGGACACGAAGCTCAGGATAAGTGCGCTAAGGGGCACTTGTCCTAAACTACATGTCCATGTACTCGTGTCCTTGTATAAACACGCGGACACGAAAAACAGGACAAGGGCCCTTTCGGGCACTTGTCCTGTGTGACCCCATGAGCTTATGTGCCAACTGACTAAGGAGTGCGTATTCTCAAAGGCAAATCTTGCACATGCATTCTGAGGGAAGGGGGGGGGGCGCTGGTAAATACTACCAGGCTTATTAATGGCAGTCTGCCACACGTACAGAGTCACATTTGTTGCCACAAGTGTGACTATAGTTACTGCGTCCTACATCGGGCAAACGCAATGCATTAGGGACAGTATCTGACGCCAGGCGCGACTGAAGTGAAAGCGCCACTTTAATGATGTGAAATCCTGAGGTTGAAAATGAATGCTATGAAATGCATAATTACAAGCGGAAAACGAAGGCGGGGGAGGGCATTCGTTCGATATAAAAGTGGCTTGTTTCTCGCATAAGATGCTACAATAGCTACTACATTTTTGTAAGTCGGATTTGGTGGCGGCAGGGCCTGTCGCAGTGTTATAGCGGGTACGCTAAGATTATGCGTGACATATAACTGCCATTATTCTGTGTCTGTCTCGTCTTCATTTACAACACGAATGCAGTTAACCAAAATTGTGAGCGTATACAGCTTGCTTGTTTTCCAAAGAGCTATATTTACCCCCAGAGATGTTAGTGTGGCTTATCACATGGCTTGCTACTCTGGATCTCGGGTTACACACACACACACACACACACACACACACACACACACACACACACACACACACACACACACACACACACACATGCACGCACACATACACACACACACAGACGCGCGCGCACGCACGCACGCACAAACACACACACACGAGTCATAATGTTTCGTTCAGGTATACAGTCCTTAAATACACCAGCAGCGGTATCGCGCTTCGTGTCGCATGCGGTGCTTTGCCACGGGCCAGGAAGGTGCGGCAGCTCCAAGCTCAAGCCGAGTTGCCAATGTGTGGCTGCCTTCAGAATCTGTCGCTTTGAGTAATAATACCGAGAACAGACACACAGGGCGTCTTATAAGTCCTCCCCGAATATTACGTGTCGTGCACATTGGAGAGTTTCACTGTCTAATTTCGTAGTACGTGTAGGCAACGTCGAGTCATCTGGAGGAGGCACGTTTCATCTTGCCTCCTTAGTCCTCGTGGCAGGCGAAAGTTACGACAGTACGGCTTGCTGGCCATGTATGCCCGTTGCTGCAGCGCGAAGCAGCCGGGGGTCGTCGAGAGTGCGTGCATGTGTTCAGCAGTCACGTGACTGGAGCATCAGGTAATCGCAGAACAGAGGATCGCACGAAGTAATCGCAGAACAGGGAATCGCACGAAGCAATCGCTGGAGTCGACGTTCAGTTCAATTAAAGGAGCCCTTCAGCATTTTCCCAAGTAATCCTCAAATGGCTTCATTAAAAGAGCTTCTTGCCTCACGAATCGACAGCCGCAAGAATTTCTTTAGAATCCGTCAAGCACAAGCGGAGTTACCGGGATTTGTCGCACACTTCGAGCTCTTTCTCTCTCCTTTCGTACTAGCGAGCGTGCTGGAAGCTTATTAGGTACGGGTATGACAAGGGGACCAGAGGACGCGTCCCTTCGTCATCGCGCGTCATGACCTTGATGACTTTCTTGTATTTTTTTTTATTCGAACGCTAGGCTCTTAATTTCAGTATGGCGCACGCAGGGGCAGGTGGCGGCATCCGGTGGCGGCCACGGTAACTATGCAGCTCACGATGCTCACATCAGCCAATCGCAATGGACTTTGCCTTTATGGCATCATTTGTCGATGGAACGATTTCTAGCTGATTTGAGAGTTAATTGCAATGCCCAAGTAGCGTGCTCCGCTACAATTTTTGGCTCACGTGTTCTCAGAAGCCTCGACTACCGATCGGCAGCGTTTTCTGATCATGTTGAAAACGTGTTGCACGACCCCTTTAAGTTTATTGCCCTCAAGGCCCGCTTTTTGAGGTGGCATTGTATAAGGAATGGGGTTTCATTTGAGTAGCATCAGGGGATATTGTTTTGGTATTGAACGTGACCAACAACGTGGTCTTGAAAAGCAGATGATGAAGCGATGGTGACCTTTAGACGACACGACTTGTCTTCTCCACGGCAGCAAAAGGCTTGGTTGGCAAGTAAGGCTGTTGCTGCCCTCAAGAAGACGAGATCACTTGTCGAAATGTCAGTTCCAGCGAGGTCCCTGTGCAATGATGTTTAAAGGCGAAGCATTTCTTTGCCAACCAAAAGCACTTTGACCGTTTCTTTCTTTCTATCTATCTATCTATCTATCTATCTATCTATCTATCTATCTATCTATCTATCTATCTATCTATCTATCTATCTATCTATCTATCTATCTATCTATCTATCTATCTATCTATCTATCTATCTATCTATCTATCTATCTATCTATCTATCTATCTATCTATCTATCTATCTATCTATCTATCTATCTATCTATCTATCTATCTATCTATCTATCTATCTATCTATCTATCTATCTATCTATCTATCTATCTATCTATCTATCTATCTATTTGCCGCCTACGTCTTGGTGCCCTCTATCGTGGTCGCCTTCTGGCCTTGGTATATACCAAAATCGGCATAGGAAAGCGTGAGGGCATGAGGAACACGATTTTCATGTCATGCCACGAATAAAGTAACCTCGCTAAACAACCACATACAAGCCTCATGTCAGAACAACGCTACCTGCGGTTGCAGTGTTGGCTGTCTGATTTTATAACAAGGCCATAAATATTACATATGCCCACCTATGACTCCGCAAGCTATAGTCGAGCTTTGCGCGAATACGCCTACGGCCACTACTTATGTATACACAGTACTCACGGATTTAAACAGGACAATTTAAGGATAGGTAACGCATGTACTTTCGTTTACAACATCTTCAGTTGGGGTCATATCGGCGTAGTTTCGACTCCAACGAGTACATCAGAGCCCACATTATATTTAGAGACCACACTCGTCGCGACATGACGTGGTTAACTCGAGCAATTGCGCATACCAGTTGTAATACAAAAAGAAAGAAAATGATGTCGCGTTTGAATACGTGAGTACTGTACTCCGCGGCTATAAATCTGATGCATCTGTTGTGACGTGATTGCTGCCGTTACATGAGATCATGAGCTACCCTTTACGCGAAAGTGTATTCTAAGTACCAGGTAAGCCCATGAAAATCAGACAACTATTCAATGACACAAAGGCGTAGACCCCCTTCGTAACGCTTGGCTAACAGTTAAAATTCCGGCATAGATTGCTAGTAACTGGCTGCTTAGTATGAAATTGATTCCCACGATGCATAGTATCTGCCGATATTTTTCCTCGCTTCATAACTCTGTCTACCCATGAACTTATTTCTTCTTGTGAAAGAATAGTGCGTCTAATCAACGTAGTATGAGCCTATCTCCGGTCCGTCTTATCTACCTTGCAATATAAACCAGTATTTATAGCTGCTGAAAAGAAGGTGGCGGGTTCGATTCCTGAAGCGGCGGTCTCACTTCGATGGGCAAAATGGCAAAAGGCACGAGTTCTGCGCGATGACAGTGCACGTTACAGAACACCAGCTGCTCCAATGTGACGGAACCCTGCACAACGGCGTACCTCAATTATATCATGGTTATGACGCGTACCGGCGAAGCCTGTGTTGATGCTTTTGCGCGCGCGCGCGCGCGTGTGTGTGTGTGTGTGTGTGTGTGTGTGTGTGTGTGTGTGTGTGTGTGTGTGTGTGTGTGTGTGTGTATGTGTGTGTGTGTGTGTGTGTGTGTGTGTGTGTGTGCGTGCGTGCGTGCGTGCTGTGTGTGTGTGTGTGTGTGTGGTGTGTGTGTGTGTGTGTGTGTGTGTGTGTGTGTGTGTGTGTGTGTGTGTGTGTGTGTGTGTGTGTGTGTGTGTGTGTGTGTGTGGTGTGTGTGTGTGTGTGTGTGTGTGTGTGTGTGTGATATAAAAGCGTGTGCCATGTTGCGGTGCGCAGATCCACCACACGTTGCGCGGCTGAAGATTACCGGTACGGCAAATATTTAATCAAGAAAGGAACTTCTGTCATGGTGCCCACGTATCAGCTGCATCACGACCCACTGTACTGGACGGACCCAGAAAAGTTTGACCCTGACAGGTAGGTAGCAAGAGAGAGAGAAAGAATCTTTATTAGAAAAGCAGAGATTTTTGCCGGCGTCTGTATACCGCTGGCATACTACTCTTGTAAAGTATGGCGTTGGAGACAGTTTAAGAAAGTGAATCAGTGTATAAATTTGCACTGATAAATTATTTTTTTAACTCTACCGTCGTTAATTTCACCGTCGTACGTTTAATAACAGATAAGAAAATTAAGATCAAAGTGTCACTATTAGGTTTCGCGCCGAAAACCACGCACGTGAACGTCAGCGTGACATCACGGATTTTAAAGGGCTCTTTGATTTTCGTACTCTGGCTGCATAAAATTTCCTTAAACTTCGTACAAGAAAGTTCGTACTTCGTACATGAAGTACATATACACCATCGGAGGAGATATGTACTTCATTTTTACCGACAATTAACCACGCAAGTCCAAGGAGATGGCGTCGAAATCTATGACGTCACAGTGAGTTGGTGCCAGGATTTCATTGTGGCGTTGCCACAGGCGCGTTCTTTTTTGCGCTTTTTATCGCTTACGAAGTGCCTTAACATGGCAGGGTTTATGCTTGTGGTATTGTGAAGCATTTTTTTATTAAACCAAGAAAAAAAATTTTCCCCTTTATTTACCATAACTAAAGGGGCGTTGATGCGCGGGAGATGTCCATACATACACGGAGTTGTATACTAGAGAGAAGACAAAATAACAAACACCTTGCGCGTTAACAAGTTTTCGTTCAATCGCTTTTTTCTTGTCGCAAATGAACAATCTTCACAGGAAGTAAAGGATCACGTGCAGGAGGATGCAGAAAATTATGACGTAGAGGTTACAAAGACGAATCCACCAATCATCCTCTATCGTTTTCGCAAAAATAGAGGAGGCGTTGAACCCACAAACACAAGTACCTCAAAGACTTAGCGCAAGTTATGATCTCGCGCGTAACGTTAATTTGAAGGACATTGTACTATCTAAATCTAACACTACTGATGGCGCACTTGCGTACGTTTTCGGCCTGTCATTTCATTCATGCAAAATGGTTCCTTAATGCCGTTGCATGCGTAATAACGCCACGTTTCGCGTGCAGCACATGCGCTGAACTTCTCCTCATGCGCATTATGCTCGACCTGGTGTGATGTACGTACAAAACGCCATTACGGACGCTACGTACGTAGCACTATAAGTTGCTATTGGACAGTTTTATTCCTGGGGCCTCCAATGTGCTTGCGTACGCAAGCCCTTGCGTCTCTTTGTGCTCCTTTTGTGTCCGGCTGTCGGATGCAAGAATGTGTGGAGATGTACAATGGGACGTTAGAACGCGCAGGCCCAAGGGCTAAGGGACTCCAGCACTAATTTTAACGCGATAGCGTTAAAGAGCTCGTATCGCAGAAATTCCGCCGTCGGCGTCGGCACCGTTGGTTGTGAGCGAAAAATCACCATCTTGTCCGTGACCGAAAAATCGAAAAAGCTGCAAATAAAATAAATAATAAAAATGTTGGGTCCGAGTGAGAATCGAACCCAGGCCGTCTGCGTGGCAAGCAGGTGTTCTACCACACAGCCACGCCTCTGCTTGGAGCTGCACTGAAAATAACTTTGATGCTTCCCAAAAAATACGCGTCCTGTATACAGGTGTCACAGTACGAGATGTAATATCGCAGTAATACTGCGTGGTACAAGCGTACATTGCCATCGGGCGTCACACCATGTCAATATCATAACGACTTGGTGGTTTAAAGACAGCCACCCATTACAAAAGGCACACACATTACTGCACGTATTCCCTTAGGACCACGTAGTGGGTGCATCGCAACTTCGAAAAATGTTCTCGCGCATAATTGCTCCTGGTTTAAAGCATGCTACCCATTACATAAGGCACACACCTTATTGCGCACATTCTGTTAAATACTCGTAGTGTTCGAAGTGCGCTCTAGGAGCAGGATATTGCTATCGCGTTCTACACTTAAAGGCGAAGCTGAAGCGTCCCCCAATTTTGTCACTCCTTCCGTTCAGCAATTTTGTTTGTGTGTGCACCGTGAGAGCTTAGCAAGTACAAATGTGTCGCGCTTCTAAGCTTGAAGACGCGGGTTCGACTCCGGCCATGGTGGCCGCATATAGATAAGTGAGAGATGCAAGAGCATCCGTGTACTTTGACTTAGGGGCACGTTAAGGAACCCCAGGTGGACGATATCAGTCCGGTGCCCCCCACGACGCCGTGCCTCATATTCATGTCGTGGTTTTGGGGAGCAAGACTGTACACATTATTACTAATATTATTATTATTAACAGCGGAGCCCTTTAAGCCGTCCGCAAAACCTTTGTCGTCCGCAGAAAGCCACAGATGCGCATGCGCCACCTGAATTGGGTAAGCCCCACTACCAAGTACAGCAGGTAACAGCGCAAAAACGAAAACTCTGCTCGGCGAAGTGGAGCACGTGAAACACGCGAGAGACAGAAACAAGGGGATAGAAAGAAAGATAGAAAGGACGAGAAAGAAGGTGAAAGAAAAGGAACAGACAAATAGAGATGAAAGTAATAAAGAGATAAAAAGACAGAAAAAGAGCGAAAGACATAGAAAGAGAGAAAGGCAGAGACAAGAAAAAGAGATAGAAGAAACACACAGCAATACAGAAATAGAAAGAGATATATAAAGAGAAGCAAAGAGCAGAGAGAGAGAGAAAGAAATAGAGAAAGAAAGAAACAAAAAGCAACAGGTACAGAAACAGATACAAGAAACAGAGAGAAAGAGAAGAAAGAAAGAAAAAAATATAGTGATGCAAGAAAGTCCACCCAGCCCGCCCTTCCTTCACGCTTGGCATCATTAGTGTGAAGCTGCCATATTTTTTTTTAATCGCCGCGTGCGCCAAATAAATTAGTACATACAGGCGAAATGCAAAACGCCTTAGATCATGTCGTGGTTTTGGTACTTAAATTCCCAGAGAATATTATAAAATAAATTGCAAAATAGTGTTGCACTTACATGCGAAGTTTACTTGCGATCATGTTACTGCGTCATGCACAAACGCGGGCTTCCGAATTAGAACTAAAAAAATATCATCACCGCCCAAGCATTCCGTATGGATTATTAACCAGTGAGGCTGGAACGTGCGGCGCCGGTGTTTATCTCTAGGTTGATTCCGACGGTTCAATAAAGTATTTCTCAATTATCGGTTACGCCTGACCAGGGACCTTAACTGGTATTTGCCGCTCGTGTGCTCCCTTCTTCAATTTTAGTGGAGCAGCGGTGAGTAGTGGGGTTTGCCCGAATTCTAGAGCAATACGCGCTAGGATGAAATTTAGTTTCACTTCGCCACACACACCTTCCCTGTAAAAAGGGGAACGTCCGACACGAGGCAGCCCGTAAGTTTATGCGCTACATCACAGTTTATATCTCACGTCAACCAATTCTCTTCCCAGGTTCAGCCCCGAGAACAAGCATCTCATCAAACCGGGCGTGTATCAGCCGTTTGGCCTCGGCATCCGCGCGTGCATCGGCCAGCGTCTGGCCCTTCTCGAAATGGCATCGGTCACGTCGCAGGTGTTGGGCCGATTTAGGATAACACACGGCCCCAGTCAAAAGGTGAGACTTATTCTTCGCGTAATATGAGCACTTTTATGGACCGTGGCTTAGTGACACAGAGAAGTGCAAGGGAAATTCAGGGAGGTTAACCAGGTTACACCCGGTTTCCCACCCTACACAGGGGGAGGGGGAAAAGGAAGGAAAAAATAGAGAAAGGAAGTAAGAGAGAGAGAAGAGCTAATGCGGTCTCACGCATAGCGGCGTTCACCTAGCATATTGAGAAAGTTTGAAAGTGCGCACTGTCAGAGAGTGCGGTTCGACTCTCCTTACGTTTAGAGAGTCAACTCGACTCTATTTAGCCGAGTCAATGGGACGAAAGAGAGTCACTAAAGAGAGAGGTACACATGTGGCTCTCCCATGTACGAAAGAAGAGTGAAAGGGCACCTTTTTTTCTTAGGGTGTAGACTGCAATCTATGATGTTAATGAAGGCTTGCAAGCACTGGCTCCAAGGTTACCAGGACTTGCAGTGCGCTTCGAGTTGATGGTGTTGTCATTCCGGTGAGGAGTCTGCGCATTGTGCTTATGGATGACCTCAACACATTGAAGAATGTTAAGCTAGGAATTGTCTTCGAGCGGGACTTGAACCAAGGCACTTTGCGTGACAGTAGATTATTCTACCATAGAGCCATGCTGGTGCTACATACTATTCGCAATAATAACATATACAGGCGTCAAGTCGGGCGAGGAACGACGTCAACAGATGTAATATTGCGTCGCAGAAAAACAAACTACATCAGGCGTCACAAAACGTGAACTGCGTAACGAGTGGGTGGTTTAAGAGCTTCCCACGCGTTACAAAGGGCTCAGCCATAATCATCATCATAAGCATCCACGGCATCAACAAGAAACTGAGGAGAGGCGAAGCATGTAGGGAAGGGCATTTTAGCTCCACTAACGTGAAACCTGGGAGGGGCGAAGCATGCAGTGTGCGCCGTCTTTCACACGGCAAGATTATCACTCTTTACTGCTTTACTCGCCACCGGTTCACTAACGCGCCATCACTTTGCAGATGTGTTTCAAGAAGTGGTGTTTCAAATAGATGATTTTACCGTAGAGAGGCATATTTGTGTATCTGGATTTAGATAAGAAACTTGAGCACTTTGGTAAGTTCCACTGGTGGTTCTGACTCAGCTGCTAAGCCAAACATAATATTTTAAGCAGCAACGACGAACCTTTAACTCATAATATGCATGGTAATGGAGTGGTGGCGAGTAGTGGGATTTAATCAATTTTTGTAGCGCATACTCCTTTATGACGGAACGTGACGACGACAACGCCGACAAGGCGAGACCCTAAGGTGCTTCGCCCCTAAAAGTGCAGCTACGAAGGTGCGCATAGTTCCTTGCAGACGCTTAGTGGGTACCTCGCTACTTCGCAAAACGATGAATCATGGCGTAGTGAGTACTACCCTACTTCGCGAAATGATGGCGATTATGGCTTAATGGGTATTTCTCAACAGTAGTTCTCGCAGTTGACCTAATTTAGTTTACAACGGGCTCTATATATAGAAACGAAGGTCCTACAGGTTATGCTGCGGGTGTACTGCGTGTACCGCGCGGACCTGGCTTATTATGTTATTAGAGGACATATTTCTTTATTTAAATATTTTAAATACCTTACAGTCCTCAGATGAGGCATTGTGTAAGGGAGCGGTTCAAAAAGTGAACTTCCGTAGTACTTTCATTACACGATATGCATGAACAGCGGTATGTACCAGCTCACATAATGAGGAGAGGTGTAGTACCAACATAATTATGTAGTCAACGCAGCCACTGCAGCGGTGGCTACATAGTAAAGCGTTTGCGTCTAATGCGGTAGGTACCGGGTTCAATTCACACTGCTGACCGGAAACTTACCGGTTTTTCCAAAAGGGGAACGACTTGGCGCTCGGTTGTTCCTGGGTACTCATCACGAAAGGAGGCCCTATAAGTTTCTGTAAAAGGCCCCTGGGCACAGTCTTCCAACCACAGCCTTCGTGAAATAGTCGAGCATCCGCCGCTGCTGTAGGAGGTAGAGAATTGCTGCCGGCGGGTACCTACTGGTAAAATAGGTACATCGGCACTTTCGGCCTGGTGCTCGGCAGAACAAAGTGCACAGTCGCTTGGGAGGGCAACCACCCTGTGGGAAATCGGCTGCATGGGACCACCTAACAAAAGACAATCCTCTTCTTTGTCCCCTTCCTAGCGTCTAAGTTTAGCCAAAGGCATATTGCGTTGATGTAATTTTCTTTGTATAAACGATAGTGGAGCCGAATGAGATCAATTAAGAAACAGATTAAGTATAAATTACGACGAAACGTTTCGCACGTAGATTGCTGGTTAAATGGATGTTCTTGACTGCTTTTGTCTTTTATGCATTTCTTTTCTCTATGTGATTATGTGCTCATTTTACCCCACTCAGCAACAGTTCCCGCCGGAGTTTGCAGTATTGTCAAATCATATAGATGTAACACTGAGACAGGCTTTAAAATTGAAGGATGAGACATGTGACTGCTTTGCAAAACGCAAAAATCTTCTGTATCTTGACTAACCACCGCTAAAAATCAATCACCGGACGCAACTATAAACGCATGTAATCGAAATACTACCGCATGGAGCTCAATTTATTAAGGCGCAAACATTCAGGCGGTAACGCCGGCGAGCGCCGTTACCTACCGATAGCAAATAAAGCTCACGCGACGAAGTGGTGGCGTCACGTGACGACACCACATGTAGCGGAACGACGCCATCATGGGATGACGCCATTTCATAACCCTACGTCATGCAGACGTTGAAGTTGTTTAGAGGTTCATGTAGCCGTAAAACCCACACACGCTGAGATTTCGCGTTGAAAGCAATCACGGAGACGCAGGTGCCTCTGTAACTATCTTACTCGTTATTCCAGCTTAGGGATTTCAGTCATCTATTTAGTTTACCTCTGTTATTTAATTACATCATTACATACCGCTATAGTCTTAAGTACTGCCTGTGGTAGAAATGGGATGCTATTCCAGCGGACACGTAGGTTCTCAATGAATACACAAAAATGTAAGTTGAAATAACGTAAGTTTGGGCACGGTGGTATTTCATTTCAATTCAAGACAAGGGCCGATTGACCGTCGGTTGTCACTCGGTCCTTGTGTTGTGCTCTAGATGATGGAATACATATCATTCGCGGCTCTCGCCAGCAAAGATTACTCATTTCATACAGGGTGTCACGGAAGTTTTCGGTGGTGCTACTTCATGTCACAAGAGGTAACAATCATAGACCGCATGATCACAAGTTTTGATAATGAAGCCACCGAATCACACTGCAAAATTAGGCACGGTAGCAAACAAACAGCACGCGATATAAGCATGTGAACGCAAAAGTAAATCATGTTTGCCAGAATGCCGAACACTGATACGAATAATCAGTTTCGAAGGCTTTCACAACGCATGCACTGCTGCCAATTGGTACTCATTGAGGCAATGGCATCAGTGAAGTGATGCGCTTTGCGCTTATAATCTTCCTTGCATTTCTTTTTTTTCAGCCTGACTTGGAACTCATCACGTACGGAATTTTGATGACACCAAAGGACAAAGTTTGGGTTCAGCTACACAAATTAGAGGGTCTAAAATAAAACTGTATATTTTAGTCAACGCTTTTTTCACTTTTTTTACATTGCAAGAGAAATACACTGATGTCACCATTAATACAGTGCTTACACCTCTACACGTGTCAGATGAGGCGAGAAAACTTGCAGACCACGCATCAGTAAAGGCCCCGGAAAATTACCCCTTTAAGACGCTATGTACGCAATTGTGTACACCAATTCTCTTTGCTATTTGTAATCAATCTAGGCTTGAAGAGAGCAAAAGACATTGAGCTTTGAATGAAATGAACATCCTCCATAATAAATTTGCCCTCATTTAACTTCATTTTTCAGGGTACTGTTGTACGTGATCAGTTTGGTGAAGGCAGTGCACTGTTCGACGAGTCGTTCGATGTGCGCCTTCCCTCGAGCCACGTCAAAGGTGTAATTTTCTTTTCCTTCAAATGGACGTAACCGAAAACTAATTCGCACTACATTTCTGGCGTGAGATTTCGTTCTACCTATGCAAAAACGGACATGAACGACTTCGGAATAAATAGATATTTAATTACAATTTAATTGGAAATAATTATTATAACACACATAAATAACGCATTATGACATTGTGTTTGTTACAATAGAATATCGAGTGCCTTGAAATAACGTTGTGTCGATTTGACGCATTTACAGTCAGTTCTTCATATGTGGCGTGTGAAAGGGTTCAGTACTTTCGTGTGTACCCGAGGCAACGGTGTTCTGTACTATCGTATGCGACGGCGAAGCACACCAAGCCGGCATTCGTTGCATCGGTTTAGCTTCAACTGTAACAATTTTGGGGGTTTTACGTCCCAAAACTACGATATGTTTATGAGGAACATTGTAGGGCAGGACTCCGGAAATTTCAACCACCTGGGGTTCCTTAATGTGCACCCAAATCTAAGTAAGACACAGGCCTCTATAGCAATTCGCCTCAATTAAAATGCGTTCGCCGCTGCTGGGATTCGATCCCGTGACCTTCGGGTCAGATGTCGAGCATCATATTCACTAGACTACCACGGCGAGTGGTTAAGCTTTAACAGTCTAGGAGGGATACAAGTCTTGGAACCTTGCGAGACTATGCTGTAGAGCTTGTGGGCAGTACGATTACCGGCCCCGGGGATGGCATTTAAATGGGGGAAGCGTGCAATGAAAACGCCCGTGCTTAGTTTTAGGTGCTCGTTCAACGACTTCCAGTTGATCGATATTAAGCCGGAGTAACAACTACGACATGACTAACAATCACATCGTGCTCTTGGCACGTAAATCTCTAGCAGTTTTAATTGATCGGCTACAGTTTGAAATCTTCTACCCCTAGTCTATAAAACTGCAGGATGGGTAAAGGTGCCGCTGTAATTGAAAGCTGTAAAAGACTTATGTTACGCACCACTGAAAACAAACATAAAACATTACCGCTTTTGTTTTTTAATTCGGATATGCCTTCTCTACAGTGTTGTTTGCTCCCGCCGGATGTGTCTACATCCTCACACAGATGGTGCAAACCTCCACAAATTGTTCATGGGCTGCATTTCTTTTCACGCATGGGCTGCTACGAAAGCTTCGATCGCTGCCACTCATACATATTCATCTTGGTGAATGTTTCTATTTTGCCCGAGAAGCTATTAAGCGGTGCTGGTGCCGCTCTACCAATGTTATGCACATATAGTGTGTCCCAGTTTGACACAATAGAGTAAAAGTTCGCAGGCAAGCGTGACCAATATCTCTTAATTGATACTTCAACATAAGCGGACAACTATTTGCGAAAAACAAAAGAAGGCTGCAGGATCGAAGCTTCTGCAGATGCATTACGTCGTCAAGTGTCACTACCGGGTTTGTGAGAGCTTTCGACGGCTTTTCTATTTCTTGAGGCGGATTCCCGGATCAATGCAGATTTCGCTTAGACGGTTTTTAAAATTGCCTTAATGCGAAAGGGAAAAACGGCTTTTTTGCGCCACAGGACCTTGAAGGGAGCGCCACTCAGGGTCTCCAGAGAAAGGAGTCACGGAGGAAATCCGTGTACCTTATAAATGGTAGAAGAGCACGCTGTCCCTAAAATTTGGTTAAAATTTCATCTGACGCACACGTTCAGAAAAAATGCCAGGCCTGCGCGGAAAGCGCAGCACAGTCACAGCGAAAGCTGGAAGAGCGGCATTGCAAGAGCCCGTTGTAAACTCTCATGGGACTAGTAATACAGGTACACTAGCAAGGTACCCACTACGCCATAAATCACAATATTTGTGAAGTTGGTAAGCCCCTACAATGCCATTATTCGTCATTGTGCGCACCATGTGCACCTTGTTTACGTGACGACTGATGACGATGAAGAATTGTGGCTCAGCCCTCGTAATGGGTTGGAAGTTTTAAACGGCTCACCAGTTACGTATTTCGCATTGTGTGACGCCTGGTCGCTATTTCACTCTCCCACCATGCAATATAACATACGTTGACGTGAGAAAGAGAGAGAGAGAGGAGGGAAGAACTTTATTGAGACCCTGAGGAAATGGATCATGGGAGCCTTATGGGCTTCCTTGGCAACCAATGCAAGTGCACTTGCGGGGAACCGACTACGCTATAACTCATCATAATATCTGTGAAGTAGGGAAACAGCCACTATGCCATTTTTCGTCATTCAACGGAGAGCCGTGGTACCCGCTAAAAACATGTAAGGCATTATGCGCACTTTGTTGGTGTTGTGCCTGATGACGATGAAGAATTATTGCAGAGCCTCTTGTAATGGGTTGGAAGCATCCAACAGCCCACTCGTTGCGCAATTTGGATTGTGTGACGCCTGGTTACAGAATTCGCGGTGTGTGGCGCGTGGTTTGTTATTTCACTCTTCTACCACTCTAAATTACACATGTTAATGTGGTTCCTTCCGGACATGAAGCCTGTATAGCGTCTTCTTGAAAGGCAGTTCCAAGCACCGGCATGGCTCTGAGGTACAACACTGGGCTCCCACGCAGAGGGCCCAGGTTCGAACCCCGTTCCATCCTGAAAATTTTTTCTTATTTCATTTTTTTCTTATTTCGAGCGATAGTGGTTACGGACAACGGAGGCGGCGGCGGCGGCGGACAACTACGGCACCAAAAACGGCCGTTGAATTGATCTCATAACAGCTTTCGCTGTAAAAAAACAAAGCGACCAATTAGAACACTAAATACCCTATTGTGAGATCGTGGTAAGCTGTTTCTCACCACAAAATATCAGATGTGCCTCTGTTTAGAAACGAAAAGTTAACGACTTTGTGTACCATGTACTAAACTGCGGGAAGGATGAAGGAAAAAACAAAGGGGGAGAAGGCAGGGGGCTTAACCAGACACATGTCTTGTTGCAGGAGCGTAGCTGGGGAGAGGGGGGTGTTGGCGACATTTTTAAATTTTGCATGTGCGTTCGTGCGAGCAATTCTGCACGCACGAACAGAACATACATAAAGTATGCTTGAACCCTCCCCCTCCCCTAAAAAATCTATGGCTACGTCACAGTCCGGTTCGCTACCCTACGCAGGGAAACTGGAAAAGGGGAATCGAAAGGTGAGAGAGACAGAGAAGAGGAGAGAAGCGGTAAACTGTCCCCGAAGAGGCCAACAGCTTAAGCAGAGACAATCTGTGCTTATAGAACAAAGTGTGAGTGATTTATATAACCTTGTACTTTACTGTTGGAGATCTGTGTGCAACTGTTCTGATGCAATATCATAAACGTCTGTTTGAGGCGTTTAAAATAAAGGTCAACGGTTATAGGAGTACTCACTCTGCTTGAAAGAGTGGAAATCTGTCCCTATAGTCGTAACATTTTACAAAAAAGGGCGAAGCTTGCATTAAGTCGCGCAAGCCTGACTCACAAGGCTGCCATATTTTGCTGGAGAAAAGCTCGCAAACCCACCCTGCACCTGCAGACCTTGAAGGGAAAAGCACCCACTTCTCGGAAACAGCTTTGTCAACGCACCTTCCCTGTGCTGGCGGCATTCCTGAAACGTGCACCGAAGGCTCATCGCCCTCGTCCACTGCAGCTTCCGAGGAAAACACCCCCTCTACCTCGGGCTCCCCCACTGACCTCACGTCAGAACAAAAGGAGGAACCCTTCATCCTGACCGCTCCAACCGACCCCTTCCCTCTCACCCGCCTCTTTCTTCTGAGAACAAGAAAGAAGGGCTCCCCGTTGAGAAAGGGAAAAAGACGGGTCAGCTGGTGCGCCCAAGCTGCGTCCTAAGAACCGTCCCACCTGATGGTTTTCCGGCCCTGTCTCCGATCGACACATCGGGCGACACCCCCTTGTGCCGCCCGCTGGTTCCGACCATCTCACGGCAGCCCAAGCGCCCCGAGACTGCCAGCTCGTCTGCTCCTCCAAGGGGTGCAGCGTCCAAGCCTGCACAGGGAGTGCGAAACTCCGTGCCGCAATACGACACAGTTCTCTACCGCCCTGTAGGCAGACAGACCACCTTCAGGCAGGCCTCGCAAGAGGCGATCTCTGCCTTCTTGGCTACGCTTGAGGGCGTTGAGCGAGTCCGAGTGAACTTCCGCAGGAATGTTGCTGCTGTTGACGTCCCTGCTGGAGCCGATATTGACTCCCTCCTCACCATCGTGGAAATCTGTGGTGTTGCGGTTCGTGCCCGCCAGGCTTCAAACAACACGTGTAGTGGGATAATCTACAGCGTTGATCCCGCCCTCGATGAACTGGAAATCCGAAACAATGTTTCGTCGAGTCAGCCAGTTCTCGAATGTTCCCGCGCGGGCCCAAACATCGTTGTGCGCTTCGCCGGCAAAAAGGCGCCGCCGGACGTTGAGCTATTCAAGCAACATCGCCGCGTTCGCGCCCGACGCCCGCGCCCAGCCCAATGTGACCACTGTGGCCGATACGGACACATTGGCGTCACATGCACTCATGAACCACGCTGTGTACGTTGCGGTGATCCCCACCCCCGTGCCGGGTGCGCAGCCGAGACTCCCAAATGTTTTTACTGCGGCGGCCCCCATCGAGCCACTGAACCCCGCTGCCCACGATGGCAAGATGAGCAACCTGCGACGTCATTGTGACGTCATCAAGATGACTTCATGCGATGAAATCACCATAGTGATGATAATTTTTCGCATCGCTCGTGTTGACGACAACGTTGCGGGATGCCGCCGGCCTATTTTCGTGTTTGATGAGACATCGAAGTCTTTCGTCTTAATAAAGTTAAATCTCTGCAAACAATAGTTTGGCGGCTAGTTGACTCGATACCTCCATTGAGGCCATAGCACTGAAAAGCACACATTCTGTTGTCTTTGTCCCTGTCATTTCAAAACTATGGCCTCGTCAATGGTCTTGTTCGTTGCCAAAGCAAGCAAAACCGAGCTATCGCTCGAGAACTTAGGTTTCACCGCATTCAACCACAAAACATATTTCAACAGTTAAGCTCTCAAACTTGAGGTAAAACGTATGACCGGAAAAAATATCATCATCATAAACGGGCATGTGCCTCAAAAATTTGGTACATCCCGCTACTCACTACTGCTCCACTAAAAAGAAATCAGACAACAGTTAGCATAAGAAATGGCTATCACGGACACGTGCCACAGAAATTGGGCAATACTCACCACGCGTCCACTGAAGATGAAGAAGGGAACACTAAGCCAGAGAAATGCCTGCGAAGCGACGGCGGCTAGCCGAAGAGCCCGAGTACGTACAATGGGAGAATACTAGGAAACGGGAAAGGCAATATCGGCAGCGAGAAGACTCCGAAGCGATGGAAGCCTTACGCCAGCGACGACGTGCCCGTAGATATATGGTTGCTGCGAGCGCTCGGTTTCAGCGCGAGTTGCTGTCTCTGGAGTTTGGCCATCCGTGCTTTGTCTGTGACTGTCTTTGTGGTTTACTCGAATCTTACTCCACAGACAATCAACCTAGAAAAAACCTAGAATCACCTACCCGAAGCCTGGAAACAACCTAGAAGCAACCCAGAAACAACCTAACGTCACTCAGCTAAAGCCTAGCAGCAACCTAGAAGCAATCAGATTAGACATCAGAATCGTCCAGTTTCTCTGTTTCAAGCCTTGCGCGACTTAGTGCAAGCTCCGCCCTTTTTCGTAAAAAGTTACGACTATTAGAGACAGATTTCCGCTCTTCCAAGCAGAGTGAGTACTCCTAACCGGTGACCTTTGTTTTAAACGCCTCAAACAGACGATAATATTGCAGCGGAACAGCTCCACCAGTACAGTACAAGGCTATATAAATCGCTCACACTTTGTTCTAAATAAGCACAGATTGTCTCTGCTTAAGCTGTCGGCCTGTTCGGGGAGAGCTTACCGCTTCTCTCCTCTTCTCTGTCTCTCTCATCTTTCCACTCTCCTTTTCCAGTCCCCCTAAGTAGGGTAGCAAACCGGACTGTGACGTAGCCAGACATCTTTTTGGGGAGGGGGAGGGTTCAAGCATACGTTATTTTTGTTATGTTCGCGCGTGCAAAATCGCTCGCACGAACGCACACGCAAAATTTCAAAAAGTCGCCAACACCACCCTCTCCCCCAGCTACGCTCCTGCTACAAGACATGTGTCTGGTTAACCCCCCTGCCTTCTCCCGCTTTTCTTCCTTCATCCTTCCCGCAGTTGAGTACATTTTAACCAAATTTTGGGGACATCGTGTTATTCTAGCATTTATAAGGTATACGGTTTTCCTCCATGACTCCTTTCTCCAGAGACGCTGAGTGGTGCTCCCTTCAAGGTCGTGTGGCGGAAAAAAGCCGTTTCTTCCTTTCGCGTTAAGCAATTTTCAAAACCGTCGTAAGCGAAATCTGCATCGATCCGGGAATCCGCCTCAAGAAACAGAAAAGCCGTCGAAAGCTCTCACAAGTCCGGCAGTGACACTTGACGCCGTAAGTCAACTGCAGAAGCTTCGATCCTGCAGCCTTCTTTTGTTTTTCGTAAATAGTTGTCCGTTTATGTAGAAGTATCAATTAAGAGATATTGGTCACGCTTGCCTGCGAACTTTTACTCTATTGTGTCAAACTGGGACACACTATATGTGCATAACATTGTAAAGCGGCACCAGCACTGCCTAATAGCTTCACGAGCAAAATTGAAACATTCACCAAGATGAATGTATAGGTGGCAGCAATCGAAGCTTTCGTAGCAGCCCAGGCGTCAAAAGAAATGCAGCCCATGAAGGATTTGCGGAGGTTTGCACCATCAGTGTGAGGATGTAGACACATCCGGCGGGAGCAAAAAAAAACTGTAGAGGAGGCATACCGAATTTTAAAATAGCGGTGATGTTTTATGTTTGTTTTCAGTGGTGCGTAACAAAAGTCTTCTACGGCTTGCGATTATAGCGGCACTTTTAACCATCCCGCAATTTTATAGACTAGGGGTAGAATATTTTAAACTGTAGTCGATCAATTAAAACTGCTAGAGTTTTACGTGCCAAGAACACGATGTGATTGTTAGGCATATCGTAGTTGTCACTCCGGCTTAATTTTGATCAACTGGAAGTTGTTGAACGAGCACCTCAAACTAAGCACGGGCGTTTTCACTGCACGCTGCCCCCATTTAAATGCCATCCCCGGGGCCGGTAATCGTACTGCCTACAAGCTCTACAGCATAGTCTCGCAAGGTTCCAGGACTTGTATCCCTACTAGACTGTTAAAGCTTAACCACTCGCCGTGGTAGTCTAGTGAATATGATGCTCGACATCTGACCCGAAGGTCACGGGATCGAATCCCAGCAGCGGCGAACGCATTTTAATTGTGGCGAATTGCTATGGAGGACCCTGTCTTACTTAGATTTGGGTGCACGTTAAGGAACCCCAGGTGGTCTACATTTCCGGAGTCCTCCCCTACAATGTTCCTCATATTCATATCGTAGTTTTAGGACGTAAAACCCCAAAAATTGTTACAGTTGAAGCTAAACCCATGCAGCAAATGCCGGCTCGGTGTGCTTCGCTGTCGCATACAATAGTACAGAACACCGTTGCCTCTGGTACACACGAAAGTACTGGACCGTTTCACACGCCACATATGAAGAACTGACTTTGAATGCGTCAAATCGACACAACGTTATTTCAAGGCACTCAATATTCTATTGCAACAAACAAAATGTCATAATGGTTTAATTTGTCTGTGTTATACTAATTATTCCCAATTAAATTGTAATTAAATATCTGTTCTGAAGTCATTGATTGATAGAATGAAATATTAAGCCAGAAATTTAGTGCGAATTTGTTTTCGGTTATGTCCATTTGGAGCAAAGTAAAATTATACTTTTGACGTGGCTCGCTGGAAGGGGCACGTCGAACGACTCGTCGAACTGTATAGTGCCTTCAGCAAACTGATCATGTACAACAGTGCACTACAAAATGAAGTTAAGTGAAGACAAATTTATTATGCAGGTTGTTCATTTCATTCAAAGTTGAAAGTCTTTTGCTCTTTCTTAGCCCATAGTCATTACAAATAGCAAAAAGAAGTGGTGTACACAATTGTGCACATAGCGCATCAAAGGGTAAATTTTCAGGGCCTTTACTGATGCGTGGTCTGCAGGTTTTCTCGCCTTATCTGACACGTGTAGAGGTGTAAGACGTGTATTAATGACGACATCAGTGTATTACTCGTTGAATGCAAAAGGAAAGAAAGTGAAAAAGGGTTGACTAGAATGTAGAGCTTTATTTTACACCCTCTAATTTGTGTAGCTGAACCCAAACTTCGTCCTTTGGTGCCAGCAGAAATGCGTACGTGATGAGTTCCAAGTCAGGCTGAAAAAAATAAATGCAAGGAAGATTATAAGCGCAAAGCGCATCACTTCGCTGATGTCATTGCCTCAATGAACACCACTTGGTAGTAGCGCATGCTTTGTGAAAGCATTCGAAACTGATTATTCTTACTGGTGTTTAGGCACGTTAGTGGTCGGCATTGTGGCAAACATGATTTACTTTTGCGTTCACATGCTTATTTCGCGCGCTGTTTGTGGGTTTCCGTGCCTAACTTTGCAGTGCGATTCCGTGGCTTCGTTATCAAAACTTGTGACCACGTGGTCTAAGATTGTTACCTCTTGTGACATGAAGTAGCACCACCGAAAACTTCCGTGACATCTTGTATTAAGTTAGCAATCTTTGTGGGCGAGAGCCGCGAATGATATATATTCCATCATCTAGAGCACAACGCAAGGACCGAGTGACAACCGATGGTCAATCGGCATTGTCTTAAACTGAAATGAAATACCACCGCGCCCAAACTTATGATATTTCAACTTACATTTTTGTGTATTCATTGAGAATCTACGTGTGCGCTGGAATAGCATCCCATTTCTACCACAGCCAGTAAAGACTATAGCGGTATGTAATGATGCAATTAAATAACAGAGGTAAACTAAATAGATGACTGGAATCCCTAAGCGGGAATAACGAGTAAGATAGTTACAGAGGCACCTGCGTCTCCTTAATTGCTTTCAACGCGAAATCTCGGCGTGTGTGGGTTTTACGGCTACATGAACCTCTAAACAACTTCAACGTCTGCATGACGTAGGGGTATGTCATGACGTCATCCCATGATGGCGTCGTTTCGCTACGTGTGATATTGTCACGTGATGCCACCACTTGGTCGCGTGAGCTTTATTTGCTATCGGTAGGTAACGGCGCTCGCCGGCGTTACCGCCTGAATATTTGCGCCTTAATAAATTGAGATCCATGCGGTAGTATTTCGATTACATGCGTATATAGTTGCGTCCGAAGATTCATTTTTAGCGGAGGTTAGTCAAGATACAGAAGTTTTTTGCGTTTTGCAAAGCAGTCACATGTCTCATCCTTCAATTTTAAAGCCTGTCTCAGTGTTACATCTATATGATTTGACAATACTGCAAACTCCGGCGGGAACTGTTGCACAGTGGGGTAAAATGAGCACATAATCACATAGGGAAAAGAAATGCATAAAGGACAAAAGCAGTCAAGAACATCCATTTAACCAGCAATCTACGTGCGAAACATTTCGTCGTAATTTATACTTAATCTGTTTCTTAATTGATCTCATTCGGCTCCACTATCGTTTATACAAAGAAAATTACATCAACGCAATATGCCTTTGGCTAAACTTAGACGCTAGGAAGTGGAGAAAAAACAGAATTGTCTTTCGTTAGGTGGTCCCATGCAGCCGATTTCCCACAGGGTGGTTGCCCTTCCAAGCGACTGTGCACTTTGTTCTGCCGAGCACCAGGCCGGAAGTGCCCTTGTACATATTTCACAAGTAGATACCCGCAAGCAGCAATTCTCTACCTCCTACAGCAGCGGCGGATGCTCGACTATTTCACGAAAGCTGTGGTTGGTTTAGGTGTGCCCAGGGGCCTTTTACAGAATCTTATGGGGCCTCCTTTCGAGATGAGTACCCAGGAACAATCGAGCGCCAGGTCAGTGTACTCTTCTACACCTTTTGGAAAAACCGGTAAGTTGCGGTCAGCAGTGTGAATCGAACCCGGTACCTACCGCATTAGAAGGAAACGCTTTACTATGCAGCCACCGCTGCGGTGTCTGTATTTTTATGTTTCAATTTTGCTTGCATCCATGACTTTATAGATAATCGCTTATGTGGTTAAGCCCTTAATAAATCTTGTATTTTGCTAGCGTTGTTGCTTTTTTTTTAAAGAATGCTGCATTGACTACATAATTATGTTGGTACTACACCTCTCCTCAATATGTGAGCTGGTACATACCGCTGTTCATGCATATCGTGTGATGAAAGTACTACGGAAGTTCACTTTTTGAACCACCCCCTTACACAATGCCTCATCTGAGGACTGTAAGGTATTTAAAATATTTAAATAAAGAAATATGTCCTCTAATAACATAATACGCCAGGTCCGCGCGGTACACGCAGTACACCCGCAGCATAACCTGTAGGACCTTCGTTTCTATATATAGAGCCCGTTGTAAACTAAATTAGGTCAACTGCGAGAACTACTGTTGAGAAATACCCATTAAGCCATAATCGCCATCATTTCGCGAAGTAGGGTAGTACTCACTACGCCATAATTCATCGTTTTGCGAAGTAGCGAGGTACCCAATAAGCGTCTGCAAGGAACTATGCGCACCTTCGTAGCTGCACTTTTAGGGGCGAAGCACCTTAAGGTCTCGCCTTGTCGGCGTTGTCGTCGTCACGTTCCGTCATAAAGGAGTATGCGCTACAAAAATTGATTAAATCCCACTACTCGCCACCACTCCATACCATGCATATTATGAGTTAAAGGTTCGTCGTTACTGCTTAAAATATTATGTTTGGCTTAGCAGCTGAGTCAGAACCACCAGTGGAACTTACCAAAGTGCTCAAGTTTCTTATCTAAATCCAGATACACAAATATGCCTCTCTACGGTAAAATCATCTATTTGAAACACTACTTCTTCAAACATATCTGCAAAGTGATGGTGCATTAGCGGACCAGTGGCGAGTAAAGCAGTAAAGAGTAATGATTTTGCCGTCTGTAACACGGCGCACACTGCATGCTTCGCCCCTCCCAGGTTTCAGGTTAGTGGAGCTAAAACATCCTTCCCTACATGCTTCGCTCCTCCTCAGTTTTTTGTTGATGTTGTGGATGCTTATGATGATGATTATGGCTGAGCCCTTTGTAATGGGTGGGAAGCTCTTAAACCACCCACTCGTTACGCAGTTCACATTGTGCGGCGCCTGATGTAGTTTGTTCTTCTGTGATGCAATATTACATCAGTTGACGTCGTTCCTCGCCTGACTTGACGCCTGTACATGTTATTTTTGCGAATAGTATGTAGCACCAGCATGGCTCTATGGTAGAATAATCTACTGTCACGCAAAGTGCCTTGGTTCAAGTCCCGCTTGAAGACAATTCCTAGCTTAACATTCTTCAATGTGTTGAGGTCATCCATAAGCACAATGCGCAGACTCCTCACCGCAATGACACCACCATCAGCTCGAAGCGCACTGCAAGTCCTGGTAACCTTGGAGCCAGTGGTTGCAAGCCTTCATTAACATCATAGATTGCAGTCTACACCCTAAGAAAAAAAGGTGTCCTTTCACTCTTCT